>NC_139902.1:27672433-27883160 GCF_905171665.1 Trachurus trachurus | reverse complement strand
AGTTTGGAGAAATTTGGAGAAATTTTAATTTTTGGTCAAAAAAAAAAAAAAAATTTGGTCAAAAAAAAACCTGTCGTCTTTTTAAAATCGCCTGTTTGGTTTTTGGTCATTTTCTCCAAAACCACCGGCCCGATTTCAACCAAACCTTCTGCGTTGGACTCCCCTCGGACCCCCAGATGATATATCCGAGTTTGGAGAAATTTGGAGAAATTTTAATTTTTGGTCAAAAAAAAAAAAAAAATTTGGTCAAAATAAAACGACAGGCGCGTACCTGTCGTCTTTTTAAAATCGCCTGTTTGGTTTTTGGTCATTTTCTCCAAAACCACCGGCCCGATTTCAACCAAACCATCTGCGTTGGACTCCCCTCGGACCCCCAGATGATATATCCGAGTTTGGAGAAATTTGGAGAAATTTTAATTTTTGGTAAAAAAAAAAAAAAATTTTGGTCAAAAAAAAACCTGTCGTCTTTTTAAAATCGCCTGTTTGGTTTTTGGTCATTTTCTCCAAAACCACCGGCCCGATTTCAACCAAACCTTCTGCGTTGGACTCCCCTCGGACCCCCAGATGATATATCCGAGTTTGGAGAAATTTGGAGAAATTTTAATTTTTGGTCAAAAAAAAAAAAAAAATTTGGTCAAAATAAAACGACAGGCGCGTACCTGTCGTCTTTTTAAAATCGCCTGTTTGGTTTTTGGTCATTTTCTCCAAAACCACCGGCCCGATTTCAACCAAACCTTCTGCGTTGGACTCCCCTCGGACCCCCAGATGATATATTCGAGTTTGGAGAAATTTTAAATTTTCGTCAAAAAAAAAAAAAAGATTTGGTCAAAAAAAAACGACAGGCGCGTACCTGTCGTCTTTTTAAAATCGCCTGTTTGGTTTTTGGTCATTTTCTCCAAAACCACCGGCCCGATTTCAACCAAACCTTCTGCGTTGGACTCCCCTCGGACCCCCAGATGATATATTCGAGTTTGGAGAAATTTTAAATTTTCGTCAAAAAAAAAAAAAATTTGGTCAAAAAAAAACGACAGGCGCGTACCTGTCGTCTTTTTAAAATCGCCTGTTTGGTTTTTGGTCATTTTCTCCAAAACCACCGGCCCGATTTCAACCAAACCATCTGCGTTGGACTCCCCTCGGACCCCCAGATGATATATCCGAGTTTGGAGAAATTTGGAGAAATTTTAATTTTTGGTCAAAAAAAAAAAAAAAATTTGGTCAAAAAAAAACCTGTCGTCTTTTTAAAATCGCCTGTTTGGTTTTTGGTCATTTTCTCCAAAACCACCGGCCCGATTTCAACCAAACCTTCTGCGTTGGACTCCCCTCGGACCCCCAGATGATATATCCGAGTTTGGAGAAATTTGGAGAAATTTTAATTTTTGGTCAAAAAAAAAAAAAATTTGGTCAAAAAAAAACGACAGGCGCGTACCTGTCGTCTTTTTAAAATCGCCTGTTTGGTTTTTGGTCATTTTCTCCAAAACCACCGGCCCGATTTCAACCAAACCTTCTGCGTTGGACTCCCCTCGGACCCCCAGATGATATATCCGAGTTTGGAGAAATTTGGAGAAATTTTAATTTTTGGTCAAAAAAAAAAAAAAATTTGGTAAAAAAAAAACGACAGGCGCGTACCTGTCGTCTTTTTAAAATCGCCTGTTTGGTTTTTGGTCATTTTCTCCAAAACCACCGGCCCGATTTCAACCAAACCTTCTGCGTTGGACTCCCCTCGGACCCCCAGATGATACATCCGAGTTTGGAGAAATTTGAATTTTTGGTCAAAAAAAAAAAAAAAATTGGTCAAAAAAAAACGACAGGCGCGTACCTGTCGTCTTTTTAAAATCGCCTGTTTGGTTTTTGGTCATTTTCTCCAAAACCACCGGCCCGATTTCAACCAAACCTTCTGCGTTGGACTCCCCTCGGACCCCCAGATGATATATCCGAGTTTGGAGAAATTTGGAGAAATTTTAATTTTTGGTCAAAAAAAAAAAAAATTTGGTCAAAAAAAAACGACAGGCGCGTACCTGTCGTCTTTTTAAAATCGCCTGTTTGGTTTTTGGTCATTTTCTCCAAAACCACCGGCCCGATTTCAACCAAACCTTCTGCGTTGGACTCCCCTCGGACCCCCAGATGATATATCCGAGTTTGGAGAAATTTGGAGAAATTTTAATTTTTGGTCAAAAAAAAAAAAGAATTTGGTCAAAAAAAAACGACAGGCGCGTACCTGTCGTCTTTTTAAAATCGCCTGTTTGGTTTTTGGTCATTTTCTCCAAAACCACCGGCCCGATTTCAACCAAACCTTCTGCGTTGGACTCCCCTCGGACCCCCAGATGATATATTCGAGTTTGGAGAAATTTGGAGAAATTTTAATTTTTGGTCAAAAAAAAAAAAAAAATTTGGTCAAAAAAAAACCTGTCGTCTTTTTAAAATCGCCTGTTTGGTTTTTGGTCATTTTCTCCAAAACCACCGGCCCGATTTCAACCAAACCTTCTGCGTTGGACTCCCCTCGGACCCCCAGATGATATATTCGAGTTTGGAGAAATTTTAAATTTTCGTCAAAAAAAAAAAAAAAATTGGTAAAAAAAAAACGACAGGCGCGTACCTGTCGTCTTTTTAAAATCGCCTGTTTGGTTTTTGGTCATTTTCTCCAAAACCACCGACCCGATTTCAACCAAACCTTCTGCGTTGGACTCCCCTCGGACCCCCAGATGATATATCCGAGTTTGGAGAAATTTGGAGAAATTTTAATTTTTGGTCAAAAAAAAAAAAAAAATTGGTCAAAATAAAACGACAGGCGCGTACCTGTCGTCTTTTTAAAATCGCCTGTTTGGTTTTTGGTCATTTTCTCCAAAACCACCGGCCCGATTTCAACCAAACCTTCTGCGTTGGACTCCCCTCGGACCCCCAGATGATATATTCGAGTTTGGAGAAATTTGGAGAAATTTTAATTTTTGGTCAAAAAAAAGAAAAAATTTGGTCAAAAAAAAACCTGTCGTCTTTTTAAAATCGCCTGTTTGGTTTTTGGTCATTTTCTCCAAAACCACCGGCCCGATTTCAACCAAACCTTCTGCGTTGGACTCCCCTCGGACCCCCAGATGATATATTCGAGTTTGGAGAAATTTTAAATTTTCGTCAAAAAAAAAAAAAAAATTGGTCAAAAAAAAACGACAGGCGCGTACCTGTCGTCTTTTTAAAATCGCCTGTTTGGTTTTTGGTCATTTTCTCCAAAACCACCGGCCCGATTTCAACCAAACCTTCTGCGTTGGACTCCCGTCGGACCCCCAGATGATATATCCGAGTTTGGAGAAATTTGGAGAAATTTTAATTTTTGGTCAAAAAAAAAAAAAAAATTTGGTCAAAATAAAACGACAGGCGCGTACCTGTCGTCTTTTTAAAATCGCCTGTTTGGTTTTTGGTCATTTTCTCCAAAACCACCGGCCCGATTTCAACCAAACCTTCTGCGTTGGACTCCCCTCGGACCCCCAGATGATATATTCGAGTTTGGAGAAATTTTAAATTTTCGTAAAAAAAAAAAAAAAATTTGGTCAAAAAAAAACGACAGGCGCGTACCTGTCGTCTTTTTAAAATCGCCTGTTTGGTTTTTGGTCATTTTCTCCAAAACCACCGGCCCGATTTCAACCAAACCTTCTGCGTTGGACTCCCCTCGGACCCCCAGATGATATATCCGAGTTTGGAGAAATTTGGAGAAATTTTAATTTTTGGTCAAAAAAAAAAAAAAAATTGGTCAAAAAAAAAACCGACAGGCGCGTACCTGTCGTCTTTTTAAAATCGCCTGTTTGGTTTTTGGTCATTTTCTCCAAAACCACCGGCCCGATTTCAACCAAACCTTCTGCGTTGGACTCCCCTCGGACCCCCAGATGATATATCCGAGTTTGGAGAAATTTGGAGAAATTTTAATTTTTGGTCAAAAAAAAAAAAAAAATTTGGTCAAAAAAAAAACGACAGGCGCGTACCTGTCGTCTTTTTAAAATCGCCTGTTTGGTTTTTGGTCATTTTCTCCAAAACCACCGGCCCGATTTCAACCAAACCTTCTGCGTTGGACTCCCCTCGGACCCCCAGATGATATATCCGAGTTTGGAGAAATTTGGAGAAATTTTAATTTTTGGTAAAAAAAAAAAAAAAAATTGGTCAAAAAAAACGACAGGCGCGTACCTGTCGTCTTTTTAAAATCGCCTGTTTGGTTTTTGGTCATTTTCTCCAAAACCACCGGCCCGATTTCAACCAAACCTTCTGCGTTGGACTCCCCTCGGACCCCCAGATGATATATCCGAGTTTGGAGAAATTTTAATTTTTGGTAAAAAAAAAAAAAAAATGGTCAAAGAAAACGACAGGCGCGTACCTGTCGTCTTTTTAAAATCGCCTGTTTGGTTTTTGGTCATTTTCTCCAAAACCACTGGCCCGATTTCAACCAAACCTTCTGCGTTGGACTCCCCTCGGACCCCCAGATGATATATTCGAGTTTGGAGAAATTTTAAATTTTCGTCAAAAAAAAAAAAAAATTTGGTCAAAAAAAAACGACAGGCGCGTACCTGTCGTCTTTTTAAAATCGCCTGTTTGGTTTTTGGTCATTTTCTCCAAAACCACCGGCCCGATTTCAACCAAACCTTCTGCGTTGGACTCCCCTCGGACCCCCAGATGATATATTCGAGTTTGGAGAAATTTTAAATTTTCGTCAAAAAAAAAAAAAAATTTGGTCAAAAAAAAAGACAGGCGCGTACCTGTCGTCTTTTTAAAATCGCCTGTTTGGTTTTTGGTCATTTTCTCCAAAACCACCGGCCCGATTTCAACCAAACCTTCTGCGTTGGACTCCCCTCGGACCCCCAGATGATATATCCGAGTTTGGAGAAATTTGGAGAAATTTTAATTTTTGGTCAAAAAAAAAAAAAAATTTGGTCAAAAAAAAAACGACAGGCGCGTACCTGTCGTCTTTTTAAAGTCGCCTGTTTGGTTTTTGGTCATTTTCTCCAAAACCACCGGCCCGATTTCAACCAAACCTTCTGCGTTGGACTCCCCTCGGACCCCCAGATGATATATTCGAGTTTGGAGAAATTTTAAATTTTCGTAAAAAAAAAAAAAAAATTTGGTCAAAAAAAAACGACAGGCGCGTACCTGTCGTCTTTTTAAAATCGCCTGTTTGGTTTTTGGTCATTTTCTCCAAAACCACCGGCCCGATTTCAACCAAACCTTCTGCGTTGGACTCCCCTCGGACCCCCAGATGATATATCCGAGTTTGGAGAAATTTGGAGAAATTTTAATTTTTGGTCAAAAAAAAAAAAAATTTGGTCAAAAAAAAACGACAGGCGCGTACCTGTCGTCTTTTTAAAATCGCCTGTTTGGTTTTTGGTCATTTTCTCCAAAACCACCGGCCCGATTTCAACCAAACCTTCTGCGTTGGACTCCCCTCGGACCCCCAGATGATATATCCGAGTTTGGAGAAATTTGGAGAAATTTTAATTTTTGGTCAAAAAAAAAAAAAAATTTGGTAAAAAAAAAACGACAGGCGCGTACCTGTCGTCTTTTTAAAATCGCCTGTTTGGTTTTTGGTCATTTTCTCCAAAACCACCGGCCCGATTTCAACCAAACCTTCTGCGTTGGACTCCCCTCGGACCCCCAGATGATATATCCGAGTTTGGAGAAATTTGGAGAAATTTTAATTTTTGGTCAAAAAAAAAAAAAAAAATTGGTCAAAAAAAAACCGACAGGCGCGTACCTGTCGTCTTTTTAAAATCGCCTGTTTGGTTTTTGGTCATTTTCTCCAAAACCACCGGCCCGATTTCAACCAAACCTTCTGCGTTGGACTCCCCTCGGACCCCCAGATGATATATTCGAGTTTGGAGAAATTTTAAATTTTCGTCAAAAAAAAAAAAAATTTGGTCAAAAAAAAACGACAGGCGCGTACCTGTCGTCTTTTTAAAATCGCCTGTTTGGTTTTTGGTAATTTTCTCCAAAACTACCGGCCCGATTTCAACCAAACCTTCTGCATAGGACTCCCCTCGGACCCCCAGATGATATATCCGAGTTTGGAGAAATTTGGAGAAATTTTAATTTTTGGTCAAAAAAAAAAAAAAAATTTGGTCAAAATAAAACGACACGCGCGTACCTGTCGTCTTTTTAAAATCGCCTGTTTGGTTTTTGGTCATTTTCTCCAAAACCACCGGCCCGATTTCAACCAAACCTTCTGCGTTGGACTCCCCTCGGACCCCCAGATGATATATTCGAGTTTGGAGAAATTTTAAATTTTCGTCAAAAAAAAAAAAAAATTTGGTCAAAAAAAAAACGACAGGCGCGTACCTGTCGTCTTTTTAAAATCGCCTGTTTGGTTTTTGGTCATTTTCTCCAAAACCACCGGCCCGATTTCAACCAAACCTTCTGCGTTGGACTCCCCTCGGACCCCCAGATGATATATCCGAGTTTGGAGAAATTTGGAGAAATTTTAATTTTTGGTCAAAAAAAAAAAAAAATTTGGTCAAAAAAAAAACGACAGGCGCGTACCTGTCGTCTTTTTAAAGTCGCCTGTTTGGTTTTTGGTCATTTTCTCCAATACCACCGGCCCGATTTCAACAAAACCTTCTGCGTTGGACTCCCCTCGGACCCCCAGATGATATATTCGAGTTTGGAGAAATTTTAAATTTTCGTCAAAAAAAAAAAAAAATTTGGTCAAAAAAAAACGACAGGAGCGTACCTGTCGTCTTTTTAAAATCGCCTGTTTGGTTTTTGGTCATTTTCTCCAAAACCACCGGCCCGATTTCAACCAAACCTTCTGCGTTGGACTCCCCTCGGACCCCCAGATGATATATCCGAGTTTGGAGAAATTTGGAGAAATTTTAATTTTTGGTCAAAAAAAAAAAAAAAATTTGGTCAAAAAAAAAACGACAGGCGCGTACCTGTCGTCTTTTTAAAATCGCCTGTTTGGTTTTTGGTCATTTTCTCCAAAACCACCGGCCCGATTTCAACCAAACCTTCTGCGTTGGACTCCCCTCGGACCCCCAGATGATATATCCGAGTTTGGAGAAATTTGGAGAAATTTTAAGTTTTGGTCAAAAAAAAAAAAAAATTTGGTCAAAAAAAAACCTGTCGTCTTTTTAAAATCGCCTGTTTGGTTTTTGGTCATTTTCTCCAAAACCACCGGCCCGATTTCAACCAAACCTTCTGCGTTGGACTCCCCTCGGACCCCCAGATGATATATCCGAGTTTGGAGAAATTTGGAGAAATTTTAATTTTTGGTAAAAAAAAAAAAAAATTTGGTGAAAAAAAAACGACAGGCGCGTACCTGTCGTCTTTTTAAAATCGCCTGTTTGGTTTTTGGTCATTTTCTCCAAAACCACCGGCCCGATTTCAACCAAACCTTCTGCGTTGGACTCCCCTCGGACCCCCAGATGATATATCCGAGTTTGGAGAAATTTGGAGAAATTTTAATTTTTGGTCAAAAAAAAAAAAAAATTTGGTCAAAAAAAAACCTGTCGTCTTTTTAAAATCGCCTGTTTGGTTTTTGGTCATTTTCTCCAAAACCACCGGCCCGATTTCAACCAAACCTTCTGCGTTGGACTCCCCTCGGACCCCCAGATGATATATTCGAGTTTGGAGAAATTTTAAATTTTCGTCAAAAAAAAAAAAAATTTTGGTCAAAAAAAAACGACAGGCGCGTACCTGTCGTCTTTTTAAAATCGCCTGTTTGGTTTTTGGTCATTTTCTCCAAAACCACCGGCCCGATTTCAACCAAACCTTCTGCGTTGGACTCCCCTCGGACCCCCAGATGATATATCCGAGTTTGGAGAAATTTAAATTTTTGGTTAAAAAAAAAAAAAAAATGGTCAAAAAAAAACGACAGGCGCGTACCTGTCGTCTTTTTAAAATCGCCTGTTTGGTTTTTGGTCATTTTCTCCAAAACCACCGGCCCGATTTCAACCAAACCTTCTGCGTTGGACTCCCCTCGGACCCCCAGATGATATATCCGAGTTTGGAGAAATTTGGAGAAATTTTAATTTTTGGTCAAAAAAAAAAAAAAATTTGGTCAAAAAAAAAACGACAGGCGCGTACCTGTCGTCTTTTTAAAGTCGCCTGTTTGGTTTTTGGTCATTTTCTCCAATACCACCGGCCCGATTTCAACAAAACCTTCTGCGTTGGACTCCCCTCGGACCCCCAGATGATATATTCGAGTTTGGAGAAATTTTAAATTTTCGTCAAAAAAAAAAAAAAATTTGGTCAAAAAAAAACGACAGGCGCGTACCTGTCGTCTTTTTAAAATCGCCTGTTTGGTTTTTGGTCATTTTCTCCAAAACCACCGGCCCGATTTCAACCAAACCTTCTGCGTTGGACTCCCCTCGGACCCCCAGATGATATATTCGAGTTTGGAGAAATTTTAAATTTTCGTCAAAAAAAAAAAAAAATTTGGTCAAAAAAAAACGACAGGCGCGTACCTGTCGTCTTTTTAAAATCGCCTGTTTGGTTTTTGGTCATTTTCTCCAAAACCACCGGCCCGATTTCAACCAAACCTTCTGCGTTGGACTCCCCTCGGACCCCCAGATGATATATCCGAGTTTGGAGAAATTTGGAGAAATTTTAATTTTTGGTCAAAAAAAAAAAAAAATTTGGTCAAAAAAAAAACGACAGGCGCGTACCTGTCGTCTTTTTAAAGTCGCCTGTTTGGTTTTTGGTCATTTTCTCCAATACCACCGGCCCGATTTCAACAAAACCTTCTGCGTTGGACTCCCCTCGGACCCCCAGATGATATATTCGAGTTTGGAGAAATTTTAAATTTTCGTCAAAAAAAGAAAAAAATTTGGTCAAAAAAAAACGACAGGCGCGTACCTGTCGTCTTTTTAAAATCGCCTGTTTGGTTTTTGGTCATTTTCTCCAAAACCACCGGCCCGATTTCAACCAAACCTTCTGCGTTGGACTCCCCTCGGACCCCCAGATGATATATCCGAGTTTGGAGAAATTTGGAGAAATTTTAATTTTTGGTCAAAAAAAAAAAAAAAATTTGGTCAAAAAAAAAACGACAGGCGCGTACCTGTCGTCTTTTTAAAATCGCCTGTTTGGTTTTTGGTCATTTTCTCCAAAACCACCGGCCCGATTTCAACCAAACCTTCTGCGTTGGACTCCCCTCGGACCCCCAGATGATATATCCGAGTTTGGAGAAATTTGGAGAAATTTTAATTTTTGGTCAAAAAAAAAAAAAAAAATTTGGTCAAAAAAAAACCTGTCGTCTTTTTAAAATCGCCTGTTTGGTTTTTGGTCATTTTCTCCAAAACCACTGGCCCGATTTCAACCAAACCTTCTGCGTTGGACTCCCCTCGGACCCCCAGATGATATATCCGAGTTTGGAGAAATTTGGAGAAATTTTAATTTTTGGTAAAAAAAAAAAAAAATTTGGTGAAAAAAAAACGACAGGCGCGTACCTGTCGTCTTTTTAAAATCGCCTGTTTGGTTTTTGGTCATTTTCTCCAAAACCACCGGCCCGATTTCAACCAAACCTTCTGCGTTGGACTCCCCTCGGACCCCCAGATGATATATCCGAGTTTGGAGAAATTTGGAGAAATTTTAATTTTTGGTCAAAAAAAAAAAAAAATTTGGTCAAAAAAAAACCTGTCGTCTTTTTAAAATCGCCTGTTTGGTTTTTGGTCATTTTCTCCAAAACCACCGGCCCGATTTCAACCAAACCTTCTGCGTTGGACTCCCCTCGGACCCCCAGATGATATATTCGAGTTTGGAGAAATTTTAAATTTTCGTCAAAAAAAAAAAAAATTTGGTCAAAAAAAAACGACAGGCGCGTACCTGTCGTCTTTTTAAAATCGCCTGTTTGGTTTTTGGTCATTTTCTCCAAAACCACCGGCCCGATTTCAACCAAACCTTCTGCGTTGGACTCCCCTCGGACCCCCAGATGATATATCCGAGTTTGGAGAAATTTTAATTTTTGGTTAAAAAAAAAAAAAAAATGGTCAAAAAAAAACGACAGGCGCGTACCTGTCGTCTTTTTAAAATCGCCTGTTTGGTTTTTGGTCATTTTCTCCAAAACCACCGGCCCGATTTCAACCAAACCTTCTGCGTTGGACTCCCCTCGGACCCCCAGATGATATATCCGAGTTTGGAGAAATTTGGAGAAATTTTAATTTTTGGTCAAAAAAAAAAAAAAATTTGGTCAAAAAAAAAACGACAGGCGCGTACCTGTCGTCTTTTTAAATTCGCCTGTTTGGTTTTTGGTCATTTTCTCCAAAACCACCGGCCCGATTTCAACAAAACCTTCTGCGTTGGACTCCCCTCGGACCCCCAGATGATATATTCGAGTTTGGAGAAATTTTAAATTTTCGTCAAAAAAAAAAAAAAATTTGGTCAAAAAAAAACGACAGGCGCGTACCTGTCGTCTTTTTAAAATCGCCTGTTTGGTTTTTGGTCATTTTCTCCAAAACCACCGGCCCGATTTCAACCAAACCTTCTGCGTTGGACTCCCCTCGGACCCCCAGATGATATATTCGAGTTTGGAGAAATTTTAAATTTTCGTCAAAAAAAAAAAAAAATTTGGTCAAAAAAAAACGACAGGCGCGTACCTGTCGTCTTTTTAAAATCGCCTGTTTGGTTTTTGGTCATTTTCTCCAAAACCACCGGCCCGATTTCAACCAAACCTTCTGCGTTGGACTCCCCTCGGACCCCCAGATGATATATCCGAGTTTGGAGAAATTTGGAGAAATTTTAATTTTTGGTCAAAAAAAAAAAAAAATTTGGTCAAAAAAAAAACGACAGGCGCGTACCTGTCGTCTTTTTAAAATCGCCTGTTTGGTTTTTGGTCATTTTCTCCAATACCACCGGCCCGATTTCAACAAAACCTTCTGCGTTGGACTCCCCTCGGACCCCCAGATGATATATTCGAGTTTGGAGAAATTTTAAATTTTCGTCAAAAAAAGAAAAAAATTTGGTCAAAAAAAAACGACAGGCGCGTACCTGTCGTCTTTTTAAAATCGCCTGTTTGGTTTTTGGTCATTTTCTCCAAAACCACCGGCCCGATTTCAACCAAACCTTCTGCGTTGGACTCCCCTCGGACCCCCAGATGATATATCCGAGTTTGGAGAAATTTGGAGAAATTTTAATTTTTGGTCAAAAAAAAAAAAAAAATTTGGTCAAAAAAAAAACGACAGGCGCGTACCTGTCGTCTTTTTAAAATCGCCTGTTTGGTTTTTGGTCATTTTCTCCAAAACCACCGGCCCGATTTCAACCAAACCTTCTGCGTTGGACTCCCCTCGGACCCCCAGATGATATATCCGAGTTTGGAGAAATTTGGAGAAATTTTAATTTTTGGTCAAAAAAAAAAAAAAAATTTGGTCAAAAAAAAACCTGTCGTCTTTTTAAAATCGCCTGTTTGGTTTTTGGTCATTTTCTCCAAAACCACTGGCCCGATTTCAACCAAACTTTCTGCGTTGGACTCCCCTCGGACCCCCAGATGATATATCCGAGTTTGGAGAAATTTGGAGAAATTTTAATTTTTGGTAAAAAAAAAAAAAAATTTGGTCAAAAAAAAACGACAGGCGCGTACCTGTCGTCTTTTTAAAATCGCCTGTTTGGTTTTTGGTCATTTTCTCCAAAACCACCGGCCCGATTTCAACCAAACCTTCTGCGTTGGACTCCCCTCGGACCCCCAGATGATATATCCGAGTTTGGAGAAATTTGGAGAAATTTTAATTTTTGGTCAAAAAAAAAAAAAAATTTGGTCAAAAAAAACCCTGTCGTCTTTTTAAAATCGCCTGTTTGGTTTTTGGTCATTTTCTCCAAAACCACCGGCCCGATTTCAACCAAACCTTCTGCGTTGGACTCCCCTCGGACCCCCAGATGATATATTCGAGTTTGGAGAAATTTTAAATTTTCGTCAAAAAAAAAAAAAATTTGGTCAAAAAAAAACGACAGGCGCGTACCTGTCGTCTTTTTAAAATCGCCTGTTTGGTTTTTGGTAATTTTCTCCAAAACCACCGGCCCGATTTCAACCAAACCTTCTGCGTTGGACTCCCCTCGGACCCCCAGATGATATATCCGAGTTTGGAGAAATTTTAATTTTTGGTCAAAAAAAAAAAAAAAATGGTCAAAAAAAAACGACAGGCGCGTACCTGTCGTCTTTTTAAAATCGCCTGTTTGGTTTTTGGTCATTTTCTCCAAAACCACCGGCCCGATTTCAACCAAACCTTCTGCGTTGGACTCCCCTCGGACCCCCAGATGATATATCCGAGTTTGGAGAAATTTGGAGAAATTTTAATTTTTGGTCAAAAAAAAATAAAAATTTGGTCAAAAAAAAACCTGTCGTCTTTTTAAAATCGCCTGTTTGGTTTTTGGTCATTTTCTCCAAAACCACCGGCCCGATTTCAACCAAACCTTCTGCGTTGGACTCCCCTCGGACCCCCAGATGATATATTCGAGTTTGGAGAAATTTTAAATTTTCGTCAAAAAAAAAAAAAATTTGGTCAAAAAAAAACGACAGGCGCGTACCTGTCGTCTTTTTAAAATCGCCTGTTTGGTTTTTGGTCATTTTCTCCAAAACCACCGGCCCGATTTCAACCAAACCTTCTGCGTTGGACTCCCCTCGGACCCCCAGATGATATATCCGAGTTTGGAGAAATTTTAATTTTTGGTCAAAAAAAAAAAAAAATTGGTCAAAAAAAAACGACAGGCGCGTACCTGTCGTCTTTTTAAAATCGCCTGTTTGGTTTTTGGTCATTTTCTCCAAAACCACCGGCCCGATTTCAACCAAACCTTCTGCGTTGGACTCCCCTCGGACCCCCAGATGATATATCCGAGTTTGGAGAAATTTTAATTTTTGGTCAAAAAAAAAAAAAAAATTGGTCAAAAAAAAACGACAGGCGCGTACCTGTCGTCTTTTTAAAATCGCCTGTTTGGTTTTTGGTAATTTTCTCCAAAACCACCGGCCCGATTTCAACCAAACCTTCTGCATAGGACTCCCCTCGGACCCCCAGATGATATATCCGAGTTTGGAGAAATTTGGAGAAATTTTAATTTTTGGTCAAAAAAAAAAAAAAAATTTGGTCAAAATAAAACGACAGGCGCGTACCTGTCGTCTTTTTAAAATCGCCTGTTTGGTTTTTGGTCATTTTCTCCAAAACCACCGGCCCGATTTCAACCAAACCTTCTGCGTTGGACTCCCCTCGGACCCCCAGATGATATATTCGAGTTTGGAGAAATTTTAAATTTTCGTCAAAAAAAAAAAAAAATTTGGTCAAAAAAAAACGACAGGCGCGTACCTGTCGTCTTTTTAAAATCGCCTGTTTGGTTTTTGGTCATTTTCTCCAAAACCACCGGCCCGATTTCAACCAAACCTTCTGCGTTGGACTCCCCTCGGACCCCCAGATGATATATTCGAGTTTGGAGAAATTTTAAATTTTCGTCAAAAAAAAAAAAAAATTTGGTCAAAAAAAAACGACAGGCGCGTACCTGTCGTCTTTTTAAAATCGCCTGTTTGGTTTTTGGTCATTTTCTCCAAAACCACCGGCCCGATTTCAACCAAACCTTCTGCATAGGACTCCCCTCGGACCCCCAGATGATATATCCGAGTTTGGAGAAATTTGGAGAAATTTTAATTTTTGGTCAAAAAAAAAAAAAAAAATTGGTCAAAATAAAACGACAGGCGCGTACCTGTCGTCTTTTTAAAGTCGCCTGTTTGGTTTTTGGTCATTTTCTCCAATACCACCGGCCCGATTTCAACAAAACCTTCTGCGTTGGACTCCCCTCGGACCCCCAGATGATATATTCGAGTTTGGAGAAATTTTAAATTTTCGTCAAAAAAAAAAAAAAATTTGGTCAAAAAAAAACGACAGGCGCGTACCTGTCGTCTTTTTAAAATCGCCTGTTTGGTTTTTGGTCATTTTCTCCAAAACCACCGGCCCGATTTCAACCAAACCTTCTGCGTTGGACTCCCCTCGGACCCCCAGATGATATATCCGAGTTTGGAGAAATTTGGAGAAATTTTAATTTTTGGTCAAAAAAAAAAAAAAAATTTGGTCAAAAAAAAAACGACAGGCGCGTACCTGTCGTCTTTTTAAAATCGCCTGTTTGGTTTTTGGTCATTTTCTCCAAAACCACCGGCCCGATTTCAACCAAACCTTCTGCGTTGGACTCCCCTCGGACCCCCAGATGATATATCCGAGTTTGGAGAAATTTGGAGAAATTTTAATTTTTGGTAAAAAAAAAAAAAAATTTGGTCAAAAAAAAACGACAGGCGCGTACCTGTCGTCTTTTTAAAATCGCCTGTTTGGTTTTTGGTCATTTTCTCCAAAACCACCGGCCCGATTTCAACCAAACCTTCTGCGTTGGACTCCCCTCGGACCCCCAGATGATATATCCGAGTTTGGAGAAATTTGGAGAAATTTTAATTTTTGGTCAAAAAAAAAAAAAAATTTGGTCAAAAAAAAACCTGTCGTCTTTTTAAAATCGCCTGTTTGGTTTTTGGTCATTTTCTCCAAAACCACCGGCCCGATTTCAACCAAACCTTCTGCGTTGGACTCCCCTCGGACCCCCAGATGATATATTCGAGTTTGGAGAAATTTTAAATTTTCGTCAAAAAAAAAAAAAATTTGGTCAAAAAAAAACGACAGGCGCGTACCTGTCGTCTTTTTAAAATCGCCTGTTTGGTTTTTGGTCATTTTCTCCAAAACCACCGGCCCGATTTCAACCAAACCTTCTGCGTTGGACTCCCCTCGGACCCCCAGATGATATATCCGAGTTTGGAGAAATTTTAATTTTTGGTCAAAAAAAAAAAAAAAATGGTCAAAAAAAAACGACAGGCGCGTACCTGTCGTCTTTTTAAAATCGCCTGTTTGGTTTTTGGTCATTTTCTCCAAAACCACCGGCCCGATTTCAACCAAACCTTCTGCGTTGGACTCCCCTCGGACCCCCAGATGATATATCCGAGTTTGGAGAAATTTGGAGAAATTTTAATTTTTGGTCAAAAAAAAAAAAAAATTTGGTCAAAAAAAAACCTGTCGTCTTTTTAAAATCGCCTGTTTGGTTTTTGGTCATTTTCTCCAAAACCACTGGCCCGATTTCAACCAAACCTTCTGCGTTGGACTCCCCTCGGACCCCCAGATGATATATTCGAGTTTGGAGAAATTTTAAATTTTCGTCAAAAAAAAAAAAAATTTGGTCAAAAAAAAACGACAGGCGCGTACCTGTCGTCTTTTTAAAATCGCCTGTTTGGTTTTTGGTCATTTTCTCCAAAACCACCGGCCCGATTTCAACCAAACCTTCTGCGTTGGACTCCCCTCGGACCCCCAGATGATATATCCGAGTTTGGAGAAATTTTAATTTTTGGTCAAAAAAAAAAAAAAAATGGTCAAAAAAAAACGACAGGCGCGTACCTGTCGTCTTTTTAAAATCGCCTGTTTGGTTTTTGGTCATTTTCTCCAAAACCACCGGCCCGATTTCAACCAAACCTTCTGCGTTGGACTCCCCTCGGACCCCCAGATGATATATCCGAGTTTGGAGAAATTTTAATTTTTGGTCAAAAAAAAAAAAAAAATTGGTCAAAAAAAAACGACAGGCGCGTACCTGTCGTCTTTTTAAAATCGCCTGTTTGGTTTTTGGTAATTTTCTCCAAAACCACCGGCCCGATTTCAACCAAACCTTCTGCATAGGACTCCCCTCGGACCCCCAGATGATATATCCGAGTTTGGAGAAATTTGGAGAAATTTTAATTTTTGGTCAAAAAAAAAAAAAAAAATTTGGTCAAAATAAAACGACAGGCGCGTACCTGTCGTCTTTTTAAAATCGCCTGTTTGGTTTTTGGTCATTTTCTCCAAAACCACCGGCCCGATTTCAACCAAACCTTCTGCGTTGGACTCCCCTCGGACCCCCAGATGATATATTCGAGTTTGGAGAAATTTTAAATTTTCGTCAAAAAAAAAAAAAATTTGGTCAAAAAAAAACGACAGGCGCGTACCTGTCGTCTTTTTAAAATCGCCTGTTTGGTTTTTGGTCATTTTCTCCAAAACCACCGGCCCGATTTCAACCAAACCTTCTGCGTTGGACTCCCCTCGGACCCCCAGATGATATATCCGAGTTTGGAGAAATTTGGAGAAATTTTAATTTTTGGTCAAAAAAAAAAAAAAAATTTGGTCAAAATAAAACGACAGGCGCGTACCTGTCGTCTTTTTAAAATCGCCTGTTTGGTTTTTGGTCATTTTCTCCAAAACCACCGGCCCGATTTCAACCAAACCTTCTGCGTTGGACTCCCCTCGGACCCCCAGATGATATATCCGAGTTTGGAGAAATTTGGAGAAATTTTAATTTTTGGTCAAAAAAAAAAAAAAAATTGGTCAAAAAAAACGACAGGCGCGTACCTGTCGTCTTTTTAAAATCGCCTGTTTGGTTTTTGGTCATTTTCTCCAAAACCACCGGCCCGATTTCAACCAAACCTTCTGCGTTGGACTCCCCTCGGACCCCCAGATGATATATCCGAGTTTGGAGAAATTTGGAGAAATTTTAATTTTTGGTCAAAAAAAAAAAAAAAATTTGGTCAAAAAAAAACCTGTCGTCTTTTTAAAATCGCCTGTTTGGTTTTTGGTCATTTTCTCCAAAACCACCGGCCCGATTTCAACCAAACCTTCTGCGTTGGACTCCCCTCGGACCCCCAGATGATATATCCGAGTTTGGAGAAATTTTAATTTTTGGTCAAAAAAAAAAAAAAAAATTGGTCAAAAAAAAACGACAGGCGCGTACCTGTTGTCTTTTTAAAATCGCCTGTTTGGTTTTTGGTCATTTTCTCCAAAACCACCGGCCCGATTTCAACCAAACCTTCTGCGTTGGACTCCCCTCGGACCCCCAGATGATATATCCGAGTTTGGAGAAATTTGGAGAAATTTTAATTTTTGGTCAAAAAAAAAAAAAAGATTTGGTCAAAAAAAAACCTGTCGTCTTTTTAAAATCGCCTGTTTGGTTTTTGGTCATTTTCTCCAAAACCACCGGCCCGATTTCAACCAAACCTTCTGCGTTGGACTCCCCTCGGACCCCCAGATGATATATTCGAGTTTGGAGAAATTTTAAATTTTCGTCAAAAAGAAAAAAAAAATGGTAAAAAAAAAAACGACAGGCGTGTGAGCTAAGCCTCCTCTATGACACACACCAGTTTTTATTGCATTTAAACGAAATACATATTTTATGATGCTGTGTATTATATATTTAAGACCATCTTAGAATTTTCTAATAAATTTAATACTTTTTAAGGCCTTAATTTTAGATACATGAATTTAAGACTTTTTAAGGATCCGCAGATACCCTGTTGTGCGCTCGCAGCAGGACAGATAATCAGATGGATAATCGGTAAAGTTAATAATTTCACTTAATGTGGCCATGAATAAATTAATTTCGATGTTTCGCCTGTTATTAAATGCAAATCTTGAATAGGTCTCCGCTGTTTTCACATTTAAAAAGGTCTTTGTTGTCTTTGTACAGAGACAATATGAGATTTGCTTGTAGCCACAGCACTTAAAAAACCCACTGTAACCTATTTTCATAGGCACACCAGCCTCGCTTTCAATAAAACACACACTCGCATTCCATAATTGCGATCAGTGAAATATATGAAAACAATAAAATACAATTTAAAAATGAGAGAAAAAAAATCCAAATTCTTCGACATATTTAAAGGGACAGTATGTGAGATGTACCCCCATCTAGCGGTGCGGTTGCATGTCGGCACGTATTCTTGCTGTTGCGTTTACGTAAACTCGGGCAGAAGTCAGAAAAACAACACACGCTGCATGTATCAGGATAAACACGCCTCTATGTAAACAAACGGTCCGCCAGCACGAGGCAAAACAGGCGTGACAATATGTTGTCATGGTGATGTCGTATTGTTTACCTGACCCACGTTTTACCGGCTTTCTCTCTTCGAGTAAAATAACATCCAGTTGGTTTGCCGACGGCGTCACTCACGGCGTCATTCAGGTGTCTGACTGCACCTGAAGGCAACACCAGTGCCTCCGTCCTTCCTCACACTAGCTACACGGTGGTGACAGTTTTAACAGGCGCTGTCTGGAAAACTTTCTCCCCGAGCCGAGAAGCTCCGGCGGCCCGAGTTTGAGGTTACTTACAGCCACGGTGACACTGAACGTAAAACATGGCGATTCAACATGGCAGAGAAGGTTCGGTGAACCCCCCCCTGTATGTTTGTAACGACTTGTAACATCTCATTCTAAGGTACGAGAAAGCGCTCGTTTGTATGCGGGCGCGATTCCACTTCAGTGAAATACGTAGTTATGAAAGCGATATTTGATTTTTGTCAATAAAAAGCCAATAAAGTCCCATACTGTCCCTTTAAACTTAAAAAAAAGAAAGAAAAAGTAACGCAATAGTTACTTTCCCTGGTAACTAGTTACTATTATAGTGAAGTAGTGGAGTTACTAACTCAGTTACTTTTTGGGAGAAGTAATTAGTAACTATAACTAATTACTTTTTAAAAGTAGCCTAACGTTCCCAACACTGGTAATATGTATCCTTATTCAAAATAAATACATAAGGAATTAATGTATATTAATGTAAACACATACAGAATCTTTTATATTATTTCAATAAATACATAATATATGCATCAAATGTATATTTTACACATTTTCATGTTGGTTATATATGCTATTTATGTAGCTACAGTGTCTCTCTGTGTGTGTGGGTGTAGTGGACGATGACAACCTGAAGGGGGCAGTAATCTGACGTCATCTGTGCGTCAACTGCCGGAAAAAGCGCGTCGAAGAAAACGAAGCAGAAGACGCAGCAGCAGCAGCAGCAGCGGAGCGTGTGTGCGTGTTAGCATCATAGCCTAGCTTAGCTTAGCTCAGCTCAGCGGGATGATCAGTCTAACTTCCAGATAACCTGCAGCCTCACCCCGGTCAACACCATGACGGACTACGCCGAAGAGCAGAGGAACGAGCTGGAGGCGATAGAGGCGATTTACCCGGACTCGTACACAGGTCAGCGTGCAACTAACGGACAGCTAACAGGCTAACTGGCTAATTGGCAGCTAACGGACAACCATAGATACTGACGGGCAGCTAACCGGCAGCTAACTCAGCAGCTGTAACTTAGTCCAACTAAACATCATGATAAACTAGACCACATGACACGGACTGCTCCTTTAACCCGGGGGCTGATCTGTGTTTTGATACATAAATGTCAATGTAAATATGTATATAAGTAGTACATATGTGAAGTAGTAGTGTCTGAGTGTAAGTTAGTGGTATGTGAAGTGTGGTCAGATGTGAAGCTGCCACTGGTCTGAGCTCAGTCAGTCAGTCAGTCAGTCAGTCAGTCTAACCTGCTGCTGCTGCTAAAATCTGAGACAGTGCAAGTAAAATTTTAATCTACTTGTGCATATGCCACCAGTAAATTTGCCTCAGACGGATCAGAGACACTGCTATCTGTAATTGCAGGTGTCAGCAGGCCAATTAATGTGTTTCATGAATGAAAAGGAAATGTGAATATCTGCTATCACACTCCTAGTATAAGGACAGAGTTAGGGAAGATGTGGAATAACCTTCTTTATACAGTCTATGGGAATAACTTACAAAACTGTCTTAAACTTGATCAAAAAAAGCTATCAAGAGAAATCTCTTGATAGCTTTAAGAACTTACTATCAAATGTTCTGCAGTCTGTCTATTGTATTTGTATATTTGTGTTGTTTTGTAATCAGGGTGTCGCTCTCAATTGACCTTCCCTGAATAAATGAAATGAAATCTGCCAGATGATTTACAGTGTGGCCCCTACATTTTCTGCTGGAGCTTCTGAAATGTTAAATTAGGGGGCAACTGTGCTCCTCTTGGTAAATAACGTTAGTCTGGACTGAGCCTTGACTAACTTACTCTCTTGTGTGTTTTTTACTTCAGTGCTTTCAGATGAACCCACAAGCTTCACCATCAATGTCGCATCAGATGCAGGAGAAGATGGAGAAAGTGAGTAGCACACCGATCGCGGTATTAAACGCCACAATTAATTAAACGTAAAGATTTCCAAATACCGTCACTTCCCGAAAAGGATTATGTCAGAACCATATAGAGGATTTAGTTCATCTAAACCTCCTGTTCTTGTTAATGTACTTTAACTGTAATTTATCGTGCGTTAGGACGAATGGAGCATTGTATATTGGGCATCTCTATATTGTATCATGTTTTGTGTTCACTTTCTATTATGATCTTGTCCTATCGATGACTGAAATGAACTCTTGTTTTTGTATTTTTTTCTCTCTGCAGCTGTGGAAACGACACTCAAATTCACATATGTAGAGAAATATCCAGACGAGCCTCCGCTGTGGGAGATCTTCTCCCAGGAAAACCTGGAGGACCAGGATGTGGAGCAAGTCCTCACGTTACTGCAGCAGCAGGTGTGTGGATCCAATCAGGACACTTCCTGTCTATCGTGCTATTCATGTCTGAGTCATACAAACTTTATTGATCCCTCTGAGGACGTTAAAGCAACAAGGATGGAAATAAGTATAAAAAAGTGTTAATAATAGATACATAAGAACCAAGCTCTAATGTGTGTGTGTGTGTGTGTGTGTCGGCTGCAGGCAGAAGAAAACCTGGGCATGGTGATGATCTTCACTCTGGTCACCGCCGTTCAGGAGAAACTCAACGAAATAGTCGACATGATGAAAACCAGACAAGAAGAAGAGAAGATGCGGAAAGAGAGAGAAGCCGAGGAGGCAGAGAAGGTGAGAGCTGGAAACACATATTGACCTTAAATTAATGTAATACACTGTATGTTTACCAAAGATAACATGTCTATGTGTGTGTCTGTGTCTGTGTGCGTGTGTGTAAAACAGGTGGCGTTCCACGGCACCGTGGTGACCATCGAGAACTTCCTGGCGTGGAAAGCCGGGTTCGATGTGGACATGGCCGAGCTGAGGAGGAAGAAGCAGAAGGAGGAGGAGCAGTCGGGGAAAAACAAACTCACCGGTACATTAACACACACATACTAACACTCACTAGCTGGGAATCAGATCACATGAATAAAATGAACTGATGAACCTGTTTTCCATGTTTTCCAGGTAAACAGCTGTTTGAGACGGACCACAACCTGGACACGTCAGACATTCAGTTCCTGGAAGACGGTAACGAGAGTTTCTGTCTCTGTTGTTTCTCTTTAGGACAAATAATGAAAATAATTTTAATCTGTTTGGTTTTTATTTAAATGGACAAAAGTATCAACAACACATTTAGTTTTATTATGTCACGAGAACTGATACTTCGGTGCACGCAAAAAATACGTTGGGCGTGAGTCTGAGCTCGATGAGGCTGCAGTCCGCTCCAACTGCTCGGTCGACGCCACAAGTCTGAGCTCATCTAAAAATTACATGTTACGTGTCTTTGTCCGGTCAGTAGTGCGGCATTTGGGCCGTGGATCTGTCATCCATGATTTGGACCAGAGGGAAAACAAACTTCTTCTCCTTAACATTATGTTGCTGCAGTGCAGTTTGAGAAGCTGTTGATTCAAAGTGAAGCTTAAATACAAGAAGGTTTGATGTGAAACAATTTAAAAGAAGTATGCTGAATGAATTTAGAAGCACATGGGTTCTGTTTTTTTTTATCGTGGTATCGAATAAGTATTGAGAATTGTGGAAATTAACTTTTATGTATTGACAGACAGACAGATAGATAGATAGATAGATAGATAGATAGATAGATAGATAGATAGATAGATAGATAGATAGATAGATAGATAGATAGATAGATAGATAGATAGATAGATAGATAGATAGATAGATAGATAGATATGTACTTTATTAATCTCGAAGGAAATCCGGATGTGGTCAACTGCTCACACAGAACCAGTCACACATACCAAGATAGTGTCACGATACCAACACTTTGGTACCGGTACCGGTACCAACATGTTTTTCGATACTTTTCGATACTTTTCGGTACTTTTCCAAATAAAAAGAGAACACAACAAATTTCATTATTGGCTTTATTTTAATAGAAAATCTTAGAACTATAACATATGCATCAGTAAATAATCAGTAATCACTGCTGCTGCAGGATTAAATTTCCATCGATATTTATCTGAACTCTTCCTAAATTAAAACATTAGTGGTCTGTTTAAAAATTAATATCAACTCGCTCGCCGCGGCTCAAATTACAATGCGGTGACTTCACGTGGCGACGTCACCGCTGCCGGCGGCGCAAAATGAAAGTACCGGTCCCATCTAAGCGCAGTATAGTACCGTTTTAAATGCGTCAGTACCCCGGTACCAATCTAGTACCAGTATACCGAACAACCCTATACCACAACAATAAATACAGACATGTGAATAGCTAAAATAAATAACTAGTGGTAGAACCAGTTGGCATAGAAACAGAGGTGTTGTATTGACCATAACAACAGCAAAACCGTCGGTACCCTGGACTACTGAAGTTCTGGTATCGTGACGAGCCTGTTATGGAAACATAAGCAGCTGTTTGCTCCAGATGTTGGCAGCATAGATAAACTAAACGCTCTCTGCTTTCTTCTTTCTTTCTGCAGGTGGAAACAGCGTTGAAGTGGACGAGTCGCTGTTCCAGGACATCGAGGACTTGGACCTGGACGAGGACGACCCGGACTTCGACCCGTTGGAGATGGGCAGCGACGAGGACTGAAGCAGCGGAGAGAGGAGCAGCCGAGGACCGTCGCTGCTGCTTCTCTCTGGGACGTGATCGTCTGACAGACACACACACACCCACCCAGCAGCTGTGTCCATTTATAAAAGACTCTTAATACAAACACACACAAACAGACACACACACATACGCTCCATCAGTGTGTGTGTCTCTATGCCCGATGCGTTAAAGCGACCAGACCAACGTGCGACTCGGCTCTGGTGCTGTTTGACCTGCAGGACGTCGTCGCTTCATCCGGCCAGAAGAGGGCAGTGTAACATCAGGTGTGGGAGGAGAATTCAAGGCTTTGTTGAAAGTTGTAGTAACAATAATACACCAATAAATGAATCAATAAATCAATAAATAAAGTCAGTTAACTACATTTTATTTAGGTTTAAGAAGAACTGACATTAAAAAATGTTCCATCAATGTTCATAATTAAAAGTTTCATCATGGAGACAGAGTTTTTATTGTTTCATTTACTGATGTTTCAACAGTTTGATTTTGTATATAACTACATACATATAACCATACTCATGCTTTATTGTTTCTAAGATCTTAATCTGCAATAAGATGTCGATTAAAGTTAAATATAAGTGTAGTTGTCTGTTTCAAAGTAATTTGAGACTGAACAAGAAGTCAGAAGTCTGAGGTAAAACCAAAGTTATTTATCCAAACATGATTAAATTAAGTAATAAAACACAACAGATTAATAAATAGAAAAACCAACGAACAAATAGAACTTGAAAATACTGAAGAACGAAACATTCATAAGAATTCAAGCCTTATAACATTACTATCCATGTGATTTCTAATTAATCTATGTATTAACACCTATGGTGATCTCATCATCACAGGTGTGAACCCAGGGTGCACTGGGGTCTGATGACTCAGACCACATTTAGAGGCAGAGCTGCAACAATTAATCGACCAATAATTGATTATTAAATTAATTGTCAACTATTTTGATAATCAAATAATCGGTTTGAGTAGTTGAGTTTGAGTCCAAATTCTCTGATTTCAGCTTCTTAAATGTGAATATTTCTGGTTTCTTTGTTCCTTTATGACAATAAACTGAGTAACTCTTTGGTCTGTGGACAAAACACGACATTTGAGGACATCATCTTGTTTGGGAAACACTGATTGACATTTTTCAGCATTTTTTTTTAACATTTTATTGACCAAACAACTAATCGACAGATTGATCGATAATGAAAATAATCGTTAGTTGCAGCCCTATTCAGAGGTAGTCTCTCTCTCACACATGGCCATATCTTTTGTAAACACCATTTGCACCAATAATATCCAAAGATCGTGTGTTTAAATAACATTTAAATAAAAGTTAACAGCATAAACACAGCACTTTTGTTGTTTAATAGTGGTGTCCAAAGTTGATCTCCACCACTTATTCTTGTGGGAGAGTCAAACACTTTTGTTGAGTTGTTTACACAACTTTTCCAAAAAGCTTCAGAGACAAAACAGAAACTGTATCAGATTGTCACGAGGCTTAAACACTGTTGCCTCTCAGCAAGTTTTGTAAAGTATTTGACCTGTAATTTACAGGTTTTTCTATTTATTGATCTGTTTTGTGTCTGATAACTTCTTTTGTTTCTTAATAATCTGCTCATTTGTTCAAAGTCAAAGTGAAAGTATCAGGAAAAATGGGTTTGCAGCCAGGAAGATGCACACACACAGAGACATTCAAACACACTGGACAACAACAGATAGCATGTCATAGTGGGCAGATTAGAAGAACCTTATAGGGATAAAATACGATTTAAAAGTAATATATAAATAAATGAACAGCATGAAGCGTAATGTGCAGATACAAAGTGCCCAAGCAGGTGCAGATTTCAACAGCCTGAACAATCTGTGCAACTGAATGGCAGTGAGGACAAAGGAAACCATAAATCTGCAAAGCTCCGTACCGACGGCCTGAGGGCAACAACAGTCATGGTTAGTCATAACTTTCTCTGTTTTATTTGCTTTTTTAAGTGTAGTGAGTTTTGCTCGGCTAGTATTTTGGTTTATCTTGGATAATGCCCATGAGGGTTTAGGTCGATAGACTGGTTTAAGACCAGCATGCACCTGTGCAGGCCTGTGGCGTTTTTTTTTTACCAGAGCAGAACAAGCAGCAGCAAAGACAATCCCTTCGTTCTTTGGTTTTCTGCTTGTTTGGATAAGTAAATCCAGGTTTGTTTTGTTTCCCTCTGACTTCTGAGCTTTAAAGACTTAAACTACTTTGATTGATTGTTGTATTGATGCTTTAACTTCAACAGAGCGTTGAATTCTCCACACTCACATTTGATGCTACACTGCCCTCTTCTGGACAATTGCGGATGGGTTAAAGCACAAATTAAAGGGATAGTTCACCCAAAATTCAAATTTCACTCATTATCTACTGACCCTCATGTCGACTAAGGGCTGGGAGAAGTTTCAGAGTCCTCCGTGGCTTCTCTGAGTTACAGGGGGTCTCGGCGTAGCAGTGCATGTCCATATAACGGTTGCAAATGGATACCACTTTTCTTCGTAACAAAAAGACACACCAAAAAACATCCAAAAAGCTCCTCTATTCACCCGTCCAGGAAGAGGAGCTTCTGCTACAAACAAGCTTGAAATATAGACTTATTTAATTTTTATCGGAACAATTTCGCATTTCGGGGCTTCAATACAAGACGGACATTACATACGAGCACTATGGAGGTATTTGGATGTTTTTTGGTGTGTCTTTTTGTTACGAAGAAAAGTGGTATCCATTTGCAACCATTATATGGACATGTAACGCAGAGAAGCCACGGAGGACTCTGAAACTTCTCCCAGCCCTTAGTCCACATGAGGGTGAGTAGATATTGAGAAATTTGAATTTTGGGTGAACTATCCCTTTAAATAGTGTAGATACATCAGACAGGGTTAGGGGTCAGAAGACCATGGCAAACTGATGAGGAACTACAGGTCAATCGTCTGGGACAATCCCAGGACTTACAATATTACAGTTTATTACGATATATTACAATATTTCTCACGTGCAACTCATAGTGTCTTTGACCTGTGGTGTGTAAAATGTAACGGTAAGATCAGGTGTGAAGCTGTGGATGGAAGGGTGATGAAACAAGACACAAACTCTCAGTGCATTGGTGTTTATTGTTAACAGTCATATAAGAAGTGAATAAAATATGGTGTAATATTAAAAATATATAATTTACATCTGGTAACATGATGATAGAAGAAGAACATAAGTTAACAGGACTAAATGTCAGTGAACTGATTCCCACATTATTATTATTACTGTCACACCACGGTGCAAATTACTTTAATGTAGGCTATTATACTGCATTAAAATATCGATAATGGTGATCAACATACATGAATGTACAGTGTTAGTGAACGTGTCCTCGGGGTCGGAGTCACATGGTTCAAGAGGTCAACCGTTAAATCGGGGTCAAAATACTGAGGGAGTTTCTACTTGTTACTCACACTGCGGTGTTGTAATGTAAACTAGTGTGTGTGTGTGTGTGTGTGTGTGTGTGTGTGTGTGTGTGTGTATGTGTGTATTGTTGTTGAACCTGTTGGGTTAGGGTTTGTCAGTCAAGAGCCAAAAGGATGAAGAACAGACGAGGTCATGAGTCGTTGGTATCGAGGTCAAAGTCAGATTCATTCAGTCGTTGATCTGTTTGATTTGGTCGTAACGCCTGAGGTCACGCCTGTGTTACTGAGGACAAACGGTGATTTCATGATGATGTAGCAGCCACAACCCTAACCCCATCATAATCAATAATTTACATTTTTTACATTTTATTTGTTTAAAGGGATAGTTCACCCTAGAATGATATTTTGCTCATTATCTACTCACCCTCATGTTGACTAAGGGCTGGAAGAATTATCAGAGTCCACCGTCCCTTCTCTGAGTTACAGGGGGTCTTGGCGTAGCAGTGCATTTCAATGCAACGGTTGCAAAGGGACAGAGCTCTTCGTAAAAAAACACACACAAAAAAACATCCAAATACCTCCATGATGCTCGTATGTAATGTCCGTCTTGTGCTGAAGCCCCAAATTGCGTAATTGTCCCGAAAAAAATTAAATAAGTCTATATTTTAAGCTTGTTTGTAGCGGAAGCTTCTCGAAGCTCCTCTTCCTGGTCCGTCCAAATCTCGCGTGATTCGCAGTAACCGCACTGACGCCGGCGCAAATCACGCGAGATTTGGACGGACCAGGAAGAGGAGCTTCGAGAAGCTTCCGCTACAAACAAGCTTAAAATATAGACTTATTTAATTTTTTTCGGGACAATTATGCAATTTGGGGCTTCAGCACAAGACGGACATTACATACGAGCATCATGAAATGCACTGCTACGCCAAGACCCCCTGTAACTCAGAGAAGGGACGGTGGACTCTGAAAATTCTTCCAGCCCTTAGTCAACATGAGGGTGAGTAGATAATGAGCGAAATATCATTCTAGGGTGAACTATCCCTTTAACTATTAAATTTGGCCGCAATTCAACGTCGGCTGTGATTGGTTGCTAGAATGTGAAGCGAACTTCTAAAGAAAAATGGCGGTATCTCAACCAAAACCCACCAAATCTGGACATAGTAAGTAATTATCATTGAACAGAAAATTCAAAAAGTAATAATCTGAGAAATTGTTTGTAACTAGCTACAACTAATAAAACAAAGTAGTAAAAAAAAAAAAAAAAAAAAAAAAGTACAATATTAACAGGAAGTTATACATAGTTTACACATCGTTTTCATAGTTTAACAACACATGGTTTAAAACAATCATAACATTTGAAATAAGCCGTCAAGAGTTTTGTAAAATAGTAGGCTACTTTTAATTTGAAGGGCTGACCGCTGAAATTCTACAGTTAAACCACTGAAATCACACATGGGCAGAGTTGAACTAGTTAAACGTCCGTTAAATGTCTGTCTTGTAGCTATTAACATCTTTTAAAACAATTTGTGGGCGGAGCTAAACTAAACTAGAGCTAAACTGGAAGTGGGCATGGCCAAACGTCAAGTTAAGCCAATGAAACCAGGTGTGGGCGGAGTCTGTTAGTCCTGTAACGGCTCAAACTCGTTCCAGATTGGTATGATTTCACAGGTCGGAAAAACACGGGTGACGGGTTGCCTCACTGCAAAAACTCAAAATCTTACCAAGAATATTTGTCTTATTTCTAGTCAAAATGTCATTTCTAGTCAAAACAAATCTCATTATACTTAAAATAAGACTCATCACATGGAAAGTAGCTTGTTTTAAGACACTTTTTTTTACTTCTTTCAAGCATTTTTTTTTACTTAAAGGTACAGTATGTAAGAAATCTAAAGCAACTGGCTGTAAAATCCTCCTAATATGTCACAGAGACTCAGGAATAATGTTCATATAACATGATGAACTCACCAACAACAATAGTACAGCCAGAGTATTCGCATTAAAAATTTTCTTTTGCAGACTGCAAATCATGTTTATGTTTTGAATTTATGTGTTTACATGTTGCGCCACCTAGCCCTCTCTCCCAGTCACGGTGGCGTCAGTGGCATTTCAGCCTCCGGTCTGCTTCCACTGAGCTGCCGCTACGGCTGGGAGAAAAAACGAGATCACTGTGTTTTGAATTTGACTGCAGTAACCGTTTTTGGCCACATTCTTACATACTGTACCTTTAAAATAAGTAGAAAAAATCTGACAGTGGATCAAGTTTTTCTTTCTTACAACAAGCACAAAAAGCTTGCTTTCACTGGCAGATTTCTCTACTTATTCCAAGTGAAAATTATCTAAAAACAAGCTAATTTTTAGGTGATGAGTCTTATTTTGAGTGGAGAGAGATTGGTTTAGACTAGAAACGAGACATTTTGACAAGAAATACGACAAATATTCTTGGAAAGATTTTGAGTTTTTGCAGTGCTGTGTAGCCGATGTTATCAGGCCCTCTGCGATGTGTTTTCAGTACGGACTGCCCTAGGTGGGGTTCGAACCATGGTCTCCTGCACCGCGGGCAATGATGCAAACCGTTTTACCAAGAGGTCAATGACCACTTGGCAATCGGGTCTGCAGATCCTTTATGGGTGCCTCCGTTACACCTGGAACGCACCATTAGCTACATGTTTCCGGTAAAGATACCAAGCGACGTTAGCCAAGTATCCCAATTGTGAGTTTATGTTCCCTGTGGGATTGTCGGTCCCTGTAGCTGCACTTTTGAGAGTGATGAGTCGGGTGGAGACGAAGAAACGGGAGAAAACAGGTAAAACAGTGTTGGACTGAGACCGGCTGTTTTAGCCAGTAGCAGAGCGAAAGGTAGCGGAGCAGAGCTAGCACGGGAAAGATGTCGGCTCATCTTCAGGATGGAGCTCTGCAGGGTACAAACAAAAGTGTCAGCACATCACAGCTCGGAGGTTGTGAGTGACAGTGACTGACAGGATTTATATTTCGTGGGACGGACGTAAAAAATGCAAGAGGTAATTGTAATTGGACGCAAAATTAGGAACGCCCCTCAGTGCAGGATGAGTCATCAAAAGTTTGAATTTGTTTTACAGGAAGAGAAAATACATGTGACAATACTGAGATAATAGCTTTTTGACATGAATTTGGCAAATATCAACAGATAAATGAATAATTAACATGTGAATAAAGGATTAAGTCTGGGCCTTGAGGCCTTGTCTGTTCACGGCTGTTAAACCAGTGACATTAGGCTAGTTGTAGGTGGAGTTAAACGTCTGTTGAGCTAATGAAACCGGATGAGAGCAGAGTTAAAGCAGAAGTGAGTGATCCGGTCGTTTTCGCTAATGCTGCGTTCCAGGCAGGCTTTTGAAATCGTAAATTACAGCTTCAAGTCACAATTTACGACTTTGTAGCGTTTCAGGCAACCCACTCGTGTTTTTCCGACCTGTTTTACCTGTGAAAGTCACTATAACGGCCACTCGTAACATTCGACCCGTGAACTCGTACCAGATCGAACTGGTACCACTTCACGGTCGGAAAAATACGAGTTTCCTTGAACGCACCATAACAGTCCTCGTCGCTACGTCACCACATTCACGGCGTTCCTTGGCTGCACACACAGCCCTGCATGCCGTTCTCTCTCCTCATTGGATAAAAACTGTAGGATACGATAAATGTTTTCTCTTCGGCTCAGAGCAGAGCAGAGGGACTGACAGACCCGTGTTTCAGACCAAACACTCTATGTAAGTGATTGCTGTCGGAAGATAGAACTATTTAAGACTGATATTAACACAAATATATCACTCACTTCTGCTTTAAGTTAGCCAAAATTAGACGTAGGCAGAGTTAAATGAAAGCGCCAATGAAACTCAATGAAATTAGACATAGGTGGAGTTAAACATCTGTCAAACCAATAAAACCTGATGTAGGCAGAGTTAAACGTCTAATAAACCAATTAAATCGCATGTAGGTGGTGCTGAATGTCTGTTAAACCACCAAAATCAGACGTAGGCAGAGTTAAACATGTAATAAACCAATTAAATCTGATGTAGGCAGAGTTAAACGTCTAATAAACCAATGAAATCTCATGTAGGTGGTGCTGAATGTCTGTTAAACCAGCAAAATCAAATGTAGGCAGAGTTAAACGTATAATAAACCAATTAAATCTGATGTGGGTGGCATTAAATGTCTGTTAAACCACCAAAATCAGACGTAGGTGGAGTTAAATGTTTGTAAAACCAATGAAATCTGATGTGGGTGGCATTAAATGTCTGTTAAACCACCAAAATCAGACGTAGGTGGAGTTAAATGTTTGTAAAACCGATGTAGATGGGCTTAAACAGTTACTAAACCAATGAAACCTGATGTAGTTGGGCTTAAACAGCTACTAAACCAATGAAATCGGATGTAGTTGGGCTTAAACAGCTACTAAACCAATGAAATACAAATAGGCCGGAGTTAAAGTTTTCTGCTAGACTCCGCCACGCTCAGCAGGCTGCAGGGTTACATGGTAACCTCGGCGTGTTACCAAGCAACAATAATGTTACGATGACAACAGTCAAGCAAGAGCACAGCGAGCGATCAGCTGCAGATTTGACTCTTGACTTGACTCTGCACAATACGAGGCTCTGTACGTGACAACATGGCAGCTGCTGCTGCTGCTGCTGCACGGCCAAGAGGACATCAGTGCTACTCTGTCAAAAATAAGTTTAACATTATCTGACCCCGGTGCAGATTTGCATAGACTCTCTAAAATGAATGGAAAAGCAGCAGCTGCCTGGAGTGAAGAGGACGACTCTTGAGGGGAAAAAAAAGAAAAAAAAGAAGCAGATGTTTGTTTTCTGTATAAAGTTCACAAAGCTGCAACTGTGACTGTGTTCTTCTTTTGTGTGCCGTCGGTCATGAGACAAACAAGTGATCACTGAATGTCCCTGACGTCCCAAACGAACGACAGAGGGAACTCCTTCATCTCTTTGTGGAAGACCTTGTCGAACCTCTCGCTCTGGGCCACGGTGAAGTGGTTCTTCCAGTCGCCAATGGTCCCTGACGACACGAAAACATGATGGAGAGAGAGAGGGAGAAGAAGGTTGTAGTCATGAACAAACTAGTTCTTGTTTTTCAACCCTGTCAGGATTAGGAGTAGTACATTTATCGCCATCAGGGATCTGTTAGTTGATTGCATTGATCCAAAATGAAAACATCAATCAGATATCTATATATATTGTCATTTGTATCCCTACACTGCAAAAACTCAAAATCTTTCCAAGAATATTTGTCTCATTTCTAGTCGAAACTAATCTCTTTCCACCTAAAATAAGACTCATCACCTAAAAATGTACTTGTTTTTTAGATAATTTTCACTTGTTTCAAACAAATTTTCACTTGAAATAAGTAGAAAAATCTGCCAGTGAAAGCAAGTTTTTTTGTGCTTGTAATAAGGAAGAAAAAGTTGCTCCACTATCAGATTTTTCTACTTATTTCAGGTGAGAATTTGTTTGAAACAAGTGAAAATAATCTAAAAACAAGTTAATTTTTAGGTGACGAGTCTTATTTTAAGTATAATGAGATTTGTTTTGACTAGAAATGACATTTTGACTAGAAATAAGACAGTGAGTGACTGAGTTTTTGCAGTGTAAATCCCTGAATCCAATCAAATTGATATCACATTGTGACAACATTGACTTTTTGCCCATTGAATCAGTGTAATGCCTCATTCCTAGACAAATAACCAAGTCCAGTTGCATTCGATTGAAAACTCCTTTGGGATACTATGACCTGGACAAATGAGAATATGCACACAGGCTTAACCAGTGTAATAATAATAAATCATAATTTTGACAGGTTGACAATCTGCAGGTTGACAGTTGAAGCTCTTGGGTATGATATCATTAGTAGTAGTAAAATATAATGAGCTCCTCATTGCACCCGAAGCAGCGAACGCACTCCTCACCTTTCCTCATGAACCGGCCCTGGTGGTGGTTGAGCAGGTCCACCGGCACCTGCTCGTAGCTGGCCTGAGGGATCTTCCTCATGTTCTTGAAGGTGCTGTGCTTCACCACGTCGACCAGCTGCTCCTCCGTCAGCTCTTTACCCAGGAACGAGGAGATCTTCTCCACCGCCGTCTGCAGGTCCTGGACGCAAACACACACGGGACCAAACACCAAATGGTCAACAATGATCCATCTTTAAAGAGGAACTATGCAGGATGCGACTATGCAAACCGTTGTGCCAAGAGGTCAATGACCGCTTGGCAGTCTGGTTTGCACGTCCTTAATGGGTGAGTGAGTGCACCTGGTTACATATGCTACATTTTTAATAACTTAATTAAATAGCTTTTGAGTAATTGTGATGGTTAAATCAATGACTTGTAACTAGTTCCAGGGAGAATGGAGGCTCTCTGCCTTCCACCTAGCGTCTCTTGGCTGAAAACCAACCTTGTAAGATCAGAGCCTCCTGCTCAGTGTCGTGTCTCTGCAGCACCGCAACATAAATGCGCCCCGTAACCCGTAATCTTTTGTTCATGACAGATAAGACTACACAAATATACACATCATAACATCGTATATGATAAATAACGTTATCCGCCGCTCTGTTGATTGATTTCTCGCCAGCTTCGTTGTAAACAAATGCACATGGCCGAGCGGAGGGTTAGCAACACAGAGGAAAAGTGACAGTACTGGCATAGTTCCCTTTTTAAAGGGCATTTCCAGTCGTAATCAGTGTTTACCTCAGATATCAGGTCACCTATGATCAGTTCATTTCATACCGTCCAGACTCCCACCTGAAGCGTGTGGACGTTTACATTTACATACATCGTTTTTTCAATGTTCATTAAACAAACGCCTCAAAGTCCCTCTACTGGTGTGTTTGTTCTCTGAACCTGGAAAGCAACAATGCCGAAGCCCCGGTAAGTCCGAATTTTGAATTAATTTGATTGTAAAGCGAATTTTTTAATTTAAATGATGGTCAAAAGGACGTTACTTGCGACCACAGAACAATTATAAAATTAGTCGTAGATTAATGAACACTGACTACGACTGGAAATGCCCCTTTAAGACAGACTTTACACCACGTGACAGGAAGTTTCTAGACTGAAATGTTGCGATTCATCCACCTGGATCATTTCTTCATATGTGATGAACAGCATGTTCATGTCGTCCTTGTGTGAGAACCAGGTCTTCACGTGATCAAACCAGCTGCCCCCGAACACTGCAAACAACGAAGCACAACATCAGTTGGATCGATGCTACTAACTCATTGAGCCAATGTTAATATTTACACTTCCCACACTCATCATATCAGGACTGTGTGGACATCATTCTGCTCTCACCATCTCCTCTCATGAACTTCTCGAAGAAGTCGTCGAAATCCTTCGGAGTCTCCAACATGTTGGCGAGTTTGTGGAAGTGGTAGTAGGACACGAGGACGTCTTTGGGGTTTCTCGCCACGTAGATCACCTGAAGATGTCAAACAGCAGCAGGACATCAGCGTTGTGTTGTGCATGCAGCAGCTCCATCCTGTTGTTCACTGACTTTTAACTTGTTAAAGCAGAAGTAAGCGATCCGGTCGTTTTGGCTAATGCTGCGTTCCAGGCAGGCTTTTGAAACCGTAAATTACAGCTTCAAGTCACGACTTACGACTTTGTAGCGTTCCAGGCAACCCACTCGTGTTTTTCCGACCTGTTTTACCTGTGAAAGTCACTATAACGGCCACTCGTAACTTCCGACCCGTGAACTCGTACCAGATCGAACTGGTACGAGTTCACGGGTCGGAAAAACACGAGTTACGAGTTGCCTTGAACGCACCATAACGTCTTGTCAGCCGATGGAGTTAGCAGCCCCCGTCCTCGTCATGGATCTATTGGTCCTCGTCCCTACGTCACCACATTCAGGTGCATCCCTTGGCTGCACACACAGCCCTGCATGCCGTTCTCTCTCCTCATTGGATAAAAACTGTAGGATACGATAAATGTTTTCTCCTCGGCTCAGAGCAGAGCAGAGTGACTGACAGACCCGTGTTTCGGTCCAAACACTCTATGTAAGTGATTGCTGTCGGAAGATATAACTATTTAAGACTTATATTAACACAAAAATATCGCTTACTTCTGCTTTAACTTGTTAACTGAACTCCTACACTGTAGATCTAAGTAACGCTGTGTTTGTGCTTCAATCCTTCTGGGGGTCCGATAGCGGCCGCTCAGTGTTAATGAGGTGATTTGGGCGTGCACCGTTTCCTGCAGCTACAGGGCAGGAAGTCACAAGACCAACAACAACAACAAACACGAGGGAGGGAACAAAAGGATAAAGAGAGAGCGAGACAACAAAGTGAACGTCGGGGGGGTTCGTGTTGTGTTGTGGCTGGAGCAGCAGGGTCGAGCTGGAACAGAAAAACACTGATCCAGGACCAGCGCAGCGGCTGAACTCACTGTTGACTAAATCTCCACTGTGCACGACACAACAGAGAGGCTGTTTCGGGTGTAACTTCACCTGTGGGACAGATGTTTCACACAGATTTTTCTGTTGTTTAGCCTTAACATTTAGTTAAAAAGTAAACACGTAAAAAAGAAAAGAAAATGGAGGACCAAAGTAATCTGTTGTCACTACTGTATCAATCAGTCAGTCGATGGTGCACGAAAAATAGTGTTATGCCAGATGTTGCAGCAACCATGTATTATATTAATAACACTTTTGGTAACACTTTATAATAGGTATACACACTATTAAGCATTAGTTAAGCATTAATAAATACTGAATTCTTAATTTATAACGCATGAATACTCATTAGTATGTAGTTTATAATACAGTTAGTGTTTATCAATGACGAGTAAAACATTTTTAACTGTGTTTATAAACTACATACTAATGAGTATTCATGTGTTATAAATGATGAATTGAGTATTTAATGCTTAACTAATGCTTATAAAGTGTTACCACACTTTTAACTGTTTATTTCATCTCTCAATGTTTATCTTTTCCTTTCTCCACGCACTTTTGAGTTTTGCTATTCTGTTCAAATTCAAAGTATTTACTATGATGAAACTTGCAACTTGAGGAAATGCATGGTTCAGCTGTTTCTGACTCGGAATACCCTGTATTTGTTCATTCATATCAGTTACAGTATCCCAAAATAGCCTAAATTATCGTACTACTGTCATCCTCCTTTGGGATTTGTATGGTAGCAACAGATTCTTACCCTAGAGAGAGGAGATAAAAATACACTAAGATGTCTGTGCAAGTTCTCATTTGTCCAGGTCAAAGGCTTCTCTAGGCAGCTGAATAAAGTCAACTGGACTTATACGAACTGATGAAGCCACGGGGTGAAACTAAGTCCAGTTGCCTAGAGACTATACACACTAAGATGTTGTTTCCATCTTCTCAAGGCTCAGCGCTTCAGATAAAACACTGTAAACATGATGCAACAACAAGTATAAAAGCCTCATTGTGTCTTTCTTGCAGAGCTGACCTTTCCCCGCTGGTTCAGACCCGAGGGCATGAACCGATGGGGCAGGTGGGTGACCCTCAGTCTGGGCGACGGGGCGCTGTCGAACGCCTGCCTGTTGCCCGTCACCTCGATCCAGGGGACGAGGTCGGCGTTGGAGAACTTGTTGTGCTTGTTGATGGCCGCCACATCTCCTTTCTGCTCCAGGAGAAGAAGGATCTGCTGCATCCAGATGGTTCCTGGTGGACGGACAGAGGAGACAGAAAGGCCTCATTTAGGGGTGGGAATCTTTTACTATCTCACGATTCGATTCGATTCTGATTTTTGGGGCTACGATTCGATTCAAAATCAATTTGCGATTCAAAACAATTTGATTCCTAATGATTTCTGCTTCAGTCTGTCGGTGTGCAAAGGATCCTCATGATCTACTCCAGTCTGCTTTGCAAGACAGAATGACTAAAGTGTCTTTTTTCACATTTATTGAGTTTTAAACATTTATCCATGCTTAGATGGAATTGTTGCATAAAAGCAATATCACATATGCTTAAGTAACACAATTAAAAGGCAAGGCAAGGCAATTTTATTTGTATAGCCCGTTTTTACAAACAGTTTGTCTCAAAGGGCTTTACATGGCATCGTAGCAACATCCTCTGTCCTTAGACCCTCACATCGACTGAGGAAAAACTCAGTGGGAAAAGTGCCTCTTTATTAAAAAAATAGTGCAGTTAAAGCAGAAGTAAGCGATCCGGTTGTTTTGGCTAACTTTCTGTCAACATTCACGCGCATCCCTTGGCTGCACACACAGAGAGGACCGCCCCTTTATGCCGTTCTCTCTCCTCATTGGATAAAGGTTGTAGGATACAAGGAAAGTTTTCCTCTCGGCTTACAGCAGAGCAGAGTGACTGACAGACCCGTGTTTCAGACCAAACACTCTATGTAAGTGATTGCTGTCGGAAGATATAACTATTTAAGACTTATATTAACATAAATATTCCGCTTACTTCTGCTTTAAACATGCTGCCTTTTAAATTCTAAGGAAATGGAGGCCGACAGCCAGCAGATTTGTTTCATTTTATTATTTTTTTAAATCGATTTTGGGACATTTTATATCGATTCTGAATCGTGTTAAATGAGAATTGCGATTCTTATGTGAATCGATTTTTTGGCACACCCCTAATATCCAGTCTCTGTGTGTGTTTACAGGCCCGGTTTCTCTTGGAGTCGTTTCACAATACTCACTTGTGTGGCTGAAGGTTTGACTCCCTGTCCTCTGCAGGAATCAGTTGGTCACACACAGAAGAGCAGCACATTCATTTAGAAATGCTGAACATACTAATCAGGCATGAGCGAACTAAGCACCTGCTTGGGGCCCCGTGACTATTGGGGGGCCCCAAAAAGGCAAGTAACTTTTTTAAATTGTAGTGAGTCGAAACTTTTTTATTGTTGCATTTCAAATTGAGAGCTTGTTTTTTTGCATTTCACTGGTTTTAGCTTTGCATGTGACCAATACATCCATCTATCTATCTATCTATCCATCTATCTATCTATCTATCCATCTATCTATCTATCTATCTATCTATCTATCTATCTATCTATCTATCTATCTATCTATCTATCTATCTATCTATCTATCTATCTATCTATCTATCTATCTATCTATCTATCTATCTATCTATACTGTATCAATTTGAAGATTAAATGTAAATCAACCCCAGGCTGCACTTTTTAGCTGAATTTGGTGCCATTTCAGAATAAAAACCATAGATGGGTAAAAACCTGCCAGGATATGATGATTCGTAATGAATGAAATAGTATTATTGGCAGTAATAGAGGACACCAAAATAAAGAGCTCAGGGCCCCATGGAGGCTTGGGCCAATCTTGCATTTCACAATACTCGTGTGGCTGATGGTTCGACTCCATGTCCTCTGCAGGAATCAGTTGGTCACACACAGAAGAGCAGCACATTCATTTAGATTTCATGGTGCTCAGAGGTTTATTACAAACTATGGAGCTCTAACGCATCATTGTGTCTTATATAAAGTAAATTGGCCATATGTGCACCGGCTCGGCCATTGGTATGTACTGATCTACAAAGCTATTCTTGAGATGATTCCATCTTATTTATCATCCCTTTTACAGTAATCTTGAATATTAGGGCCTACACAGTCTCCGCTCTCAGGACTTTTGTCATTTTACTGTTCCTATAAAGGTGAGAACAGAAATGGGGAAGAAAGCTTTTAGATTTTCTGCTCCGAGTACATGGAACATTTTGCAGTCAGAGCTCAAACTCCAAAGTCTGGTTGGTATCTCTGAATGTATTCAAGTCCATGATAAATTCCATTACATCCAGGCTTCAGGAGTGCAAATGTTTTATTTTAGTGCAAATGTTTGACTAATCTTGTAAATTCTTTTAACTAATTTTGAAAATTCAATTATTATATAGTTATTTGGCAGGGGGGGGAGGCCATGGCTGTGGATCCCCTGCCCATCAACCCATCAATCAGCCAATCATATCTATTACATCCGGTTTTGCCTGTTCACCTGCTGGCTTTAATCAACATCCCTTGTTCTTTTTTTTTTTTTTTGTTTTTTTGTATGTTTTTATTTGAACTTGTATTGTGAGTATTTGAAACTATTTATTGCACTCTAGTCCGCACTTTCTCTTTTTCTCTTTTCTTTCTTGGATATGTGTGCCATTGTTGCTACTGTAGTGTACTGTATGTATTGTGTGTGTATGTATGTATTACAAGTACAAAGCAACTGATACGGACGCCACTTCACTTGCCAAAGACAAATTTCCCTTCCGGGACACATAAAGTTTATTTGACTTTTGATTTGATTTTTTTTTTTTTTGTATTCTATTAGTTTTTTTGTTGTTAATGTGACGATGTGTTGAAACTGCCATTCTTGGCCAGGTCTCTCTTACAAAAGAGATCTTCTCAATGGGACAAACCTGGTTAAATAAAGGTTATAATAATGATAATAACAATAATAAAAAGAAGAAATGCTGAACATACCAATCAGCACTGGCCTTAAGTGACCAATAAATAAGCGAGCTGACTGAGAGCACATAGCATAACAAAGCAGTGTGGCTACAGATCATGTTTGATCATGCAGATTTCTGACTTGGGGGACGAGATTCTAGTGTAAATCTTTGTGTGTGCTGTGCTCACAGTCTCACTCATGGATTTATTATAATACATCCATGGTCTCACTTTACCCCGCAGCATTTGTCTCACTTTACCCCGCAGCATTTGTCTCACTTCACCCCAACACCCCCATTTAAGAAAAAACGATCTCTCTCTTAGAAATTCAGGCTAATTTTCAGCCAGCATCATCACATGGTTTTATGTGTTGGTATAGTTCGTCATCATGTATCATATACGTTTTTCTACCTGAATCAATTTGCTTTGGCACAACAGTTGATTAAGTTGACAGCAAGAACATTTACTTTTACATGCAAAAATTACTGCGTGACACTGGATACAGCAGCGTGTGTCTGTGTCTGTGTGTGTGTTTGTGTGTGTGATGGAGCCTGGAGCCTCTTTGCTGTGTGTATCAGGGCCGTTGCTAGGAATTCTGGGCCCCCTTAAAGAATACTAAAGTGGGCCCCTCCCCCTAACTTTTCCAGTTTTTTTTTTAGACTACTTATATATTATCATTTTTTATTTAGCCTACCTTGTTTTGATGCTAGTGCAGCATTACACTGCAAAAACCCAAGTATCTTACCAAGAATATTTGTCTTATTTCCAGCCAAAATGTCATTTCTAGTCAAAACAAATCTCATTATACTTAAAATAAGACACATCATATTAAAAGTAGCTTGTTTTTAGACACGTTTTTACTTCTTTCAAGCATATTTTCACTTGGAATAAGTAGAAAAAAATCTGATAGTGAAACAAGTTTTTCTTCCTTATTACAAGCACAACAAACATGCTTTCACTGGCAGATTTTTCTACTTATTTCAAGTGAAAATTAGTTGGAAACAAGTGAAAATTATCAAAAAAAAACAAGTTAATTTTTAGGTAATGAGTCTTATTTTAAGTGGAAAGAGATTAGCTTTGACTAGAAATTAGACATTTGGACAAGAAATAAGACAAATATTCTTGGAAAGATGTTGAGTTTTTACAGTGCACTATGAGTATTAGTCAGGGTCTTACACAGAATAAATCAGTCATACAAAGATTATTCTACTGGGGTTTTTTATGGGCCCCACTGGGCGCTGGGCCCCTAGAATTATCATCACCTTTCTCCCCTACAACGGCCCTGGTGTGTATATGTGTGTGTTTGAGTGTGTAGTGTATGTGTGTGTGCGCAGCGCCACTCCTCCACCTCCACCTCTGTGCTCCTTGCTCCTCTCTCTACTCACCTGACTTCGGGTAAGTGACGACAAACACGTCAGAGTCTCGGATCTCCAGGTCGTGGATCTGGTCCACATCCTGCGGGTCGTGGGTCCCGCTGATCAGCTTGAAGCCCCGGTGCGGCACCAGCTGGTGGTTGTTGTTGTCGGTCGTCGTGGCGCCGTTTAATCCATCCATGATGATAACGATAATAATAATAACTGGAGCACAATAACAACACAAGCACAGGTGTGTTTTCTTTACCTGTCGTATCTCTCTCAGCTCAGCGTCACACCGACACGCTGTGTTTACATTAGGCTCCGCTCGCCAGCAGAAACAGCAAAAACCCTGTTGTTATTAACTCTATGGAGTCATTCAGCTGCAGAAAGGAGTTGCTCTGCTCTTACAGTAACTAATGATCTGAAATGCGTCCGCGCGCTCTTCCTACCTGCTGCGCTCGAGCCTCTGGCCGCGCGGTGCGTCTGCGTCTGCTGTGATCTGACTGAGTGACTGACTGCCACCAGCAGCAGCAGGAAACACCTTATATGAACCCAGATCAGTGGCAGAGGAGCGAGCTGCGGGGGCCGGAGGAGCCACACAGCAGGTCCCTCCTCCTTTCAGCCGCGGCGCGAGGACAGGAGAGGAGGAGAGGAGAGGAGAGGAGGAGATGCGCGTTTTTACGCACTGGGAAGAAAAAAGTGCAGCAGCAGCAGCTCAGAGCAGCAGCGCGCCCTCGCTCACCTCAGCCTGAGCAGTGATGACAGAGGAGGAGAGGAGGGAAGGAAGGAAGGAAGGAAGGAAAGGAAGGAGGGAGGGAGGGAAGGAAGGGAGGAAGCGGCGCAGTGGGTCAAGCGATAAGACAAGAAAAAGAAGAACCACAGGAGCTCGATACAGGAAAAAGCCCCAAACCGCTTATGCAACATAAAAAAAAAACCCAAAACAAGGTTCTGGATGTTGCATAAGCAGCACTTTACAGAGAGCGGTATGCAGAACACACACACACACACACACACACACACACACACACACACACACACACACACACACACACACACACAGAGCAGCAGCAGAACAGACCGTCCAGAGGCTGAACCCCTGAACCGGTTCACCTCACATGAACCAGAGCCTCCAACTATACTCGGGATTCGAGCCTGGCCCCGCCCCGCTCTGCTCTGTACAGCTGGACATCCACCACCGAGTCCACCACCACCGCGGGGCCTCGGAGGAGCTGGCTTCACCTCAGATAACACGGGATCTTACATTTCCCATAAGTCTGCACAAGACTTTGGCAACACTTTACAATAAGGGTCCCTTAATTAACCTTAGTTAGTACATTATTAAGCATTACTATATAAACTAATGTGTTAATTGATGCTGAGTAATGCATACATAATGATAACTAATTACATTATTCAACTTTTTAATTTATTAACTAGCTTTGAGTACTAGTAAACATTAATTAACTGCTTACTAATAGGCTACATAAATTAATGTGTTTCCTAATCCTAAGTAGGCTAATACATAATAATGAGTGTTAATATATCTGTAAACAGTTAATTAATGCTTAATAATGTATTAACTAACGTTGATTAAGGGACCCTTATTGTAAAGTGTTAACGACTTTTGATTGTTATTCATATTTTAGACGTTTTTGTCCAAAGCTTAGATGACATTGTGGTATATTATCCTCAACTTAAGGTCAGTTCAGGTCAATTCAAATCTGAAGGACGACAGCAGGAACTTCATTTGTGATGAGTGATGACAGTTTATATTTAAATAGAATAAATATGAATAAATGCAGATCATACAAGAGAGAAAAAAGGCACACATACATTTACAGCATATCTAAAGATGTTTGGATTAGGTGTTTAGTAGTCTAATAGATGAGATATAATGAGTGATTCTTGTGGAATGTGTTCCTTGTCATTTACCCTTTTTCTGTGGGTCATGAAGACATATTTATTCAGGAAAGCTTTCTGCTAAATTTTTCATTGTCTTTTCTTAACTTGTGTCCCTTTTTAAATTAAGTTTGTAGTGTAGCATTTTGAGATTGCTTAAATGTAAAGTGCATTATAAATAAAATGATTAAAATGTATTATTATGGTTTTTGGGGATACTTGATACCTTATCTACGTATGTTTAAGTTAGCCTGGTCAAGAGGTTAAATGTCAGAAGATATACAGGTTAGATTCTGTTTTTACATCTTGTCTTTGTCTGACCATCTTGGTTTGACTACAGTCAGTACATCCTTCTGTTGGAGAAGGTGGAGTTTTAGAATTAAAAAGCGTATATAAGACACTGTTCTTTTTCTTGTACTAAACTTTACTTTTTGTATGCAAGAAAAGACGTGTTGGCGGTGATCACTTCTTTTCATCAACACATCAATATACCACAACATCACATCCATGTTTTCAGTAGATATTAAGGCTTGTAGTGTCTTTAATTATAGTGGATGTAGTTCATGTTAAAGTTAATTTTTTTGAAAGCCCTGTCTCTGTCCAAGCAGCAGTCAGTAAAACACAAATGCTTCAGTGTTGAGGCACATCTGGCAGCAGGGTCAGCTTCGCACATCTGGACTGTGGGAGAGTGAGAAGGGGGGGGGGGGGGGGGGGGGGGGGCAACAGTTTATGTTGGGACCACGTACAGCACAGATCAGTTCCTGGACGGACTGCAGGTCCACAAACCTCCTCCATGGGGGTTTGTTGTGTGTTCAGATCCACAGCTGCTGTTGCTGCTGCTGCTGTGAACGTGACACACACACACACACAGAGCTACATACACACTCATCCCACGACTGCAGCATTAATCAATACTGACAGAGATAATCACAAGTTATCAATCAGTTCCACCTAAACATGCACATGTGGCTTCTTTATCTTTATCTGCATTGTGGCGACGACTCACATGAACTGTTGTAATGTGACATTTTAAAATCTGTTGGGAAGCTGATACGTGACTTTTCACATTTATATTCATGATCTAATGTGAGAAAAATGATCATTGAACGCAGCCCTGATGATGACGATGACGATGATGCTGCTGCTGCTGCTGCTGATGATGGATGGTTTTATGTGGAAACTCAGCCCAGAGATGAACATCTGACAACAGACACACTCATTAAACATGTGATCTGTGCAGCCAAAGGAGCTGAAAGAGCCTCCTCATTTCTAAAACAACGGATAATAATAATAATCCTCCATGAAGCTCCTGGAGGAGTCGACGTCCTCACAGAGCCGCCGCTGCTGACGGAAACGACCCCAGTGAGTGACGACGTTGCCGAAAACCAGAGCAGATCAATCACTGACGCAAGTGTTGAAAGCAAAATATTTTTATTTCAAATATACAAAAGGAAAGGAAAACGTTTAATAAAATTTGAGGTAAATCAGATGTTCACAGTGAATAAAAGAAAATTAAAAACAGTGTGTTTCTGTTTCACGGGATCCTCTCGGCACACAACGTCCTGGAGTTCAAGATGCGTCTCTGGAAGAACAAACGCACACATCAACGGGATTTATTACTCATCCAAACTTTAAATTTTAAATTCTAGGCCCAGTTGTTCAAGGGTAATCCGATCGGATTTGGGATAATGGATTGGATCAAATCTTGAAAATGGGTTGTTCAAAACCAAAAACGGATTCTGAGATCGGATCAGATTAGATCACGTGATCCAGTCTTGGTTTTCATCAGGATCAAAGATTCAGTTTGTGTTTAGTAGGATCGGGAAAACAGGATTATTCTGATCCCAGCAGTCGGGTGGATTTCAGGAACAAAATGTGATTTAAATTAAATTCAAACTGGTCAAATAAACAATATTTATAATGTAGTATATATACATTTATTGATTTATATTTTGCACCTAATGTTTAAACCATAACAGTGATTAGTAAATAAAGTTAATTTTGAATATTCTACAACTGAAAATTTAAAATTTAAATTAAATTTGAAGTTTGAATTTTAAAATTTCAAGTTTGAATTTGAAACACATGGGGAAATATTCACAATTTCACTAATGTACTGTATATTTGCTTTATCAAAATGTATTTTAACAGCCCAACCAGATGGGGTCTGGCTGTTTAAAAGACATTGAAGAAACAACAAAGTGCACAGAAAACAACACATACACTCATGCACTGATGCACAGTCCCATCTAGAGCATCATTATCCGGATTTGGTAATCTTGAAAAGTTTGGATCTGGATCAGACTGATTCAATCCAACTTTGCTTTGAACAATTAGGACGGATTACGTGATCCTGATAGCAAAAAAAGAGGATTTCAAAATCGGGATAATTTTTATCCAGATTACACCTTTAGAACAACTGGGCCGAGGAGCTGAGGACGTTTCTCACCTGTTTCTCCTCGGCCGTCAGCGCTCCCTGCACCGACACCACCTGGTACTGTCGGTGCTTCAGGCCGCCGGGGAACTTCCTGACGTGTCGCACGGCGGCGGCGACGGAGTCTCGGCTCAGCAGCTTCCTGGTCTCCGACGGCGACGAGCCGGGGTCCAGAACCAGGAGGCACAAGGTCCCGTTCTTCCTCTGCTCCAGGCCGACGACGGAGCGACTGTGACCTGCAGCAGGAGGGGGGGGGGGGGGGAGGAGGGAGGGGAGGAGAGGAGGAGGAGGAGAGGAGAGATGGAAAGGAGAGGAAAAAGGAGAGGAGAGACAGAAGAGGAGAGGGGAAGAGAGGAGAGGAAAGGAAAGGAAAGATAACAGCGAGGAAGAGAGGAGAGGTGGAAGGGAGGAAATAGATGAGAAGGGGAGAGAGGAGAGGAGAGAGTGAGGAGAGGAGAGATAGCAGCGAGGAAGAGAGGAGAAGAGAGGTGGGAGGGAGGAAAGAGAGAAGAAGGGGAGAGAGGAGAGGAGAGGAGAGGAAAGAGAGGAGGAGAGAGTGGGAGATAGGAGAGGAGACAAAAGAGGAGAGGAGAGGGGGAGAGAAGAGAAGAGAAGAGAGGAGAGGAGAGGAAAGATAGCAGCGAGGAAGAGAGGAGAGGAGAGGTGGAAGGGGGGAAAGGGAGAGAAATGAGAGGAGAGGAGAGGAGAAGGGAGGAAAGAGAGGAGAAGGGGAGAGAGGAGAGGAGGAGAGAGTGGGAGATAGGAGAGGAGACAAAAGAGGAGAGGAGAGGAAAGGAAAGTGAGGGAGGAGACGAAAGAGGAGAGGAGAGGGGGAGAGAAGAGAGGAGAGGAGAGGAAAGATAGCAGCGAGGAAGAGAGGAGAGGAGAGGTGGGAGGGAGGAAAGAGAGGAGAAGGGGAGAGGAGAGGAGACAAAAGGGGAGAGGAGAGGAGATAAGAGAAGAGGAGAGGAGAGGGGGAGAGAGGAGAGGAGAGGAGAGGAGAGGAGAGGAGAGAAAAGAGGAGAGGAGAGGGGGAGAGAGGAGAGGAGAGGAGAGGAGAGAAAACAGGAGAGGAGAGGGGGAGAGAGGAGAGGAGAGGAGAGGAGAGGAGAGAAAAGAGGAGAGGAGAGGGGGAGAGAGGAGAGGAGAGGAGAGGAGAGAAAACAGGAGAGGAGAGGGGGAGAGAGGAGAGGAGAGGAGAGGGGGAGAGAGGAGAGGAGAGGAGAGAAAAGAGGAGAGGAGAGGGGGAGAGAGGAGAGGAGAGGAGAGAAAACAGGAGAGGAGAGGGGGAGAGAGGAGAGGAGAGGAGAGGGGGAGAGAGGAGAGGAGAGGAGAGGAGAGGAGAGGAGAGGAGAGGAGAGGAGATGGAGAGGAAAGGAAAGGAGAGGAGAGGAAGACAGAGGTAAGGAGATGGAGAGGAGAGGAGAGGAGAGGAGAGAAAAGAGGAGAGGAGAGGGGGAGAGAGGAGAGGAGAGGAGAGAGAGGAGAGGAGACGAAAGAGGAGAGGAGAAGAGAGGAGGAGAGAGTGGGAGATAGGAGAGGAGAGAAAAGAGGAGAGGAGAGGGGGAGAGAGGAGAGGAGAGGAGAGAGAGGAGAGGAGACGAAAGAGGAGAGGAGGAGAGAGTGGGAGATAGGAGAGGAGAGAAAAGAGGAGAGGAGAGAAAAGAGGAGAGGAGAAGAGAGGAGGAGAGAGTGGGAGATAGGAGAGGAGAGAAAAGAGGAGAGGAGAGGGGGAGAGAGGAGAGGAGAAACCATGTGGCTGTGAACTAGGTGGTGGTTCTGGTTGTGACCTTGTAGGAAAACAGATGTGTTTAAACACACACACACACACACACACACACACACACACACACACACACACACACACACACACACACACACACACACACACACACACACACACACACACACACACACAGAAACTCTTCGGAGCAGCTGAGCCTGTTCAACATGACGGAGCGTTAACGACTCTGCTGAGTCATGACACGTCGTCGTTGTTCTTCCGGCGTCATGGAAAAACAAACAAATAAATAAATCTTTCCTCAATGTGGATATGAACACACACACGCACAGACACACACAGACACACAAACAGACACACACACACACACACACACACACACACACACACACACACACACACACACATTGTCTCTGCACATTTCACACATTCGATTGATCCTTGGACGGCGTTTAATCAAGTTTGTTCCATCACTTCCTGGGAAGCAAAGGATCGTTTATAAAGAAAAGTCACATCAGTCAACATGAGTTTATAATTAACAGCAGGACACACACACTCTCTCTCGCACACACACACACACACACACACAAACACACAAACACACTCGTGCTCTGGTCAGTGTGTAAACATCTAGCCCGACACACACTCTAAGTCCTGCCGAGATAATAATAATAATAATCAATAACTTATTTAGTAGTATTTTGTATATATCTTTATTCTATTCCTTTTTATAAAACAGAAAGGTGAAACCCGGCGATCTGATTGGTTGTTAACCGTGGTATAATGAGCATATACCACGGCTACTATTCTAAAGCCTTATCACAGCGTAGGCTATCACTCCGCGTCAGGCACGTATGATGGGAGTTGTCATGTATCCATGCAAAAGACAGCTGATGTTTTTACGATGTTAAAAAATGGACTAAAGTAGTTGAATTCACATGTTTAAGGTGAACTTTCACCTCCGGGGAGGGTTAACAATGGTAGAGGGGACTGAGCAGTAACTTTCACCTAAAAAAAAAGCGGAGGAAAAGACGAGATGCAGAGCTACTTGGAGCTAACGTCCGGAGAGGTGGGACTATTTTTTTCACAGTGAGGCTATTTTATTGGATAATGTGTAGGCTATTTCTGGTTGAATAAAACTACATGAAATTGCGTATCCCTCTTTCATATTGTCATTATTGGTAACCGTCGGGCCGAACAACACCCCTTAACCGTGGTATAATGAGCAAGCATATACCACGGCCTGTCGTGACATATTGCTTAAATATATAGTACATAGTATATGTGTATTTATAGTATATGCTTTTTTTTGCACTAGAATATTTTAATTAATTCTATTTTATATATTTTTTTGCATCCAACACCAAGACAAGTTCCTCGTGCTGAAAACTGACCTTTACTGCTCTTGGTAATAAAACAGTTCAGAGACGAACCGAGCAGCTGATCGTCATGATAAAAGTGTCTGACTGAAGATCGAGCATCCCACCGCCGTCCTCGCAGATGTGCAACACACACAAACACACACATACACACACACAAACATAAACATAACAGTGAAACATGTGCAGGCCTCAGTCAGTCACACTGTTTACATGGACTGAAATAACCCAACAGGTCGGTCAGTGTGTAAACAGGAAACCTGAACCCTCTGTTATCAGGTGAAGACCTGATTACCTGCTTTTAAAAATGTTTCCTCGCTATCTGAGAGTGAGATTTAAAAGAATCTGTTCTCTGGAGAGCAGCCAGAGCAGAGCGGAGCAGAGCAGAGCAGATCGCTATCTGACTAGGAAATGTGCAGCAGGATTGTTCAGTTTCACTTTTACATATAATGCTTTATTTTATGCTTCGAACTGAAGCAGCAGAGAGAGTTGAGGTTTCAACAGTGGCCGTGCTAGATCTGTTACTGAAAGGCAAGCGAAGGGAGAGCCAAGAAATACAAAATACTACGAGCAACAGCGATTACATGCATCACACTTAAGAAAAGCAAATATAAAATTTAAAGGGATAGTTCAACATTTTGGCAAACAGGCCCATTGCCATAATCCCTATAGTTTTAGCAGTAGGTTTGTTCGTCACAACTTGTCCACCAGAGTGTTTTGGAGTTGTTGGATTGTGTATTTGATGAGTTTGATGAGGGAAATCCCATTAGCCTCCGTAGCGTAGCTCTGAGCAGCTCGCGGCTCTGCTCCGCCGTTCTAAAAATAGCTTGCACCGACAATTAAAGGTAACGAACCTACTGCTATGACTATAGGGATTAAGGCAATGGGCCAATTTGCCAAAATGTTGAACTATCCCTTTAAGTTTCAGCCTATATATTTATATTACCGATTACTATTACTGATCCTACATTTCCCATAATGCAACTGATCGAGGTCTCCTGTGACATGACCCAAGGTTGAGGACGGACTGAACCAAAAGTTTGTTACAGTTTGAGCTAAAAATGATGTGTGGTCGTCAGAGGAGGGGAGAGAGGGGAGAGAGACCTCCAGCTGTGATGGCGTTACTTAGCAACAGTCCAGCTGTGGAGCGACTTGTGTTGACATGGCCAGATGAATAACGAAATAAACAAACAGTTCATAAATAACCTGCTGTTGTTGTTGCTGCTTGTGAACTAAAAATGGAGCTGTTGTATAAAAAGCGACGACACACTGGACAGGGCGATGCTGATGTGGATATCACAACATCTGGATATGATTTAAAGGGATAGTTCAACATTTTGGCAAATTGGCCCATTGCCATAACCCCTATAGTCATAGCAGTAGGTTCGTTACCTTTAATTGTCGGTGCAAGCTATTTTTAGAACGGCGGAGCAGAGCCGCGAGCTGCTCAGAGCTACGCTAAGGAGGCTCATGGGATTTCTTGGTTTCCCTCATCAAACTCATCAAATACACAATCCAACAACTCCAAAACACTCTGGTGGACAAGTTGTGACCTGCACATTCACCACGCTATGAGATAATAACACAACGTTACCAGACAGAGTTGTTTTAGAGGAAAATGCAGAGACTGCTTGATGAAAAACTGTCCCTGAAGGCAACGCGCATCAGCGGTTTTGCATGAATTTACCTCTAAAACAACTCTGTCTGGTAACGTTCTGTTATTATCTCATAGCGTGGTGAATGTGCAGGTCACAACTTGTCCACCAGAGCGTTTTGGAGTTGTTGGATTGTGTATTTGATGAGTTTGATGAGGGAAACCAAGAAATCCCATTAGCCTCCATAGCGTAGCTCTGAGCAGCTCACGGCTCTGCTCCGCCGTTCTAAAAACAGCTTGCACCGACAATTAAAGGTAACGAACCTACTGCTATGACTATAGCGATTATGGCAATGGGCCAATTTGCCAAAAATGTTGAACTATCCCTTTAACTTCAGCAATGTTCCCTGTAGGAGAGAGAACATCTGTTTACCTTGGTGCTGCAGGTAGAGCGGGGGCAGGGCGGTCTGGACCAGCCGGGGCGGCAGCCGGCCGCTCCTGCTGCACTGACTGAAGTACTGCTTCACCCAGTCAAAGAGGCGCGGGTGGGTGTCGCTCGGACCCGTCGGCCGGTGGAAGTCGACGATTCGTGCGCTGGAAAAACAAAAAAGTTTGGGTCATAAAGAGTTTTTAAAATAAGTGAGCAAAGGGTGAGAGTGCGAGTCTGGGTGTGAGGATGACTCAGCACCTTTATCCTCCGAGATATGAAGCTGATGCACTGACCTCAGCTCAGATTTCAGAGGGACGACTCATCAGTTTCACCTCAGGACACTTAGGCTGTAGATTTAGAGCTGAGTCGTCCTGTTGACAGCAGCTTTTGTGGACGGACGGACGTACAGTCAGTGACCACAGTTCACTCATCTCGTCTCTGCTGAGGAGCAGGACAGTCTGACCAACTAAAACTGCCGAGTAATGCTGCTGCAGATCGTACGGATCAGTTAAGAACAAAACTATTAATGTAATGAAAACTTTAGATCTTGATATCATATTCAACAACTGCTCATTTCTCAGATTTTATGTCTTTAAAATCAATCTGTCTGCTGATGTTTAGACGTTCAGCTCCTCGTGTTGAAGGTGAAGCTCGTGAACACGCTGCTGCTCTGATTCAGGAACACATGACTTTATATTTTTTCGACAGTAAATGAGCGGCTTTATCCAACATACAGTGGAGTACATTGATTCCCCCCCGAGGAAACAATAAATATGATGCATTTTCCTTGAGTTGAGGTATCTGAGTTTCTGTAAATGTCAGTGTGTAACAACATGACACAACAGAAAAAGCATTTTTGATAATCAGTTTGAAAGCGGAAAAGTTTTTTCTAGCACAAAGTATGTGGGACTAGTTAGATACTGAAAAACAGCAGACGTAGTCAGAATAATGAAGATTTTAAAAACTGAAAAACGTAAACTAATATCAAAAAACTAAAAACCAGAAATATGAAAAGTAATGAATGAATATGAAAACAAAATCCAAAATAGAAAATGCATTTCCTGAAGAAAATATGTGTGAAAGTTGAATTAGCTGAAGACGTTGCTGAAGCAACACTGAAAAGGCTGAGAGATGATGAAGCGCTTTAAAAAGGCTAAAAACAGTGGAAAAGTCAAAATACAAGAGGAAAATGTTGAAAGTCCTGCATGTTTAAATGTTCGAGGGTTGAGCTCAGCAATGCAGCTGAAGCACGACTCATTTTTGTGGATATTTTAGTGTCCAAGCTTCTAAAAAAAAATTTATTTTCTATTTCCCTCTTAAATTCCTATAAAAAAATTGAATCATTTAGTTTACACAGCAGCAAACCTATGTTGAATGTCAATGTATTATATATTTTTGCTGCTTAAAACTAAAATAAAGAAATTGTGGAAACAATAATAGATGATATATCATTCCACCTTTTACTCCACTTCCACTTCTACAAAACAATCAGGCTGATGGTCATACTGATTGTAGCAGCTGACTGGTGCTGTTATATCCAAGACATAAATCTACTCATCATAGGAAGTGGGTTAAATAAAAAACGACACAATAAACTCAAAGTCCATTTACCACATTGAATCTGAGTCAATGGATCACTAATTAAAAGAAAAAAAATCATTTGATGCAACTTTGTGTAACTTCTCCTGTTCTCTATTCAGGAAAATCGATTATTTGGTTCAAAAGTATGTTTTTCATTCAGCGTTACACTGATGCTGCATTCACGTGCAGTCGGGCAGACGGCCGTCGGTAACAAACCCGATGTCATTTTAGTCACAGAAGTCGAGAGAAAGCCGGTAAAACGTGGGCCAGGTCAACAATACGACATCGCCATGGCAACATATTGTCACGTGTATTGTTTTGCCTCGATCCGCCTGCCGTCTGCCCAATTTCACGTGAATGCAGCATGAAAAATATGATTGAGTTGCTTGCGATATACAACCGCAACGCTAGATGGGAGTAATTCCTACACAATGTACCTTTAAGTTAAATTATGAGGTTTAAATGACGAGGACTGAGGATAGATAAAATTGCCGACTCCACTGAGAACAGATTTAAAGTAGAATTTGTGAGGAGGAGGTTGATTTGCATGAAATGGTTGGAAATAAACCGAACTGATGAAGATAAGTGGAAAAAAAAAAAAAAATGTAGCAATGTTGAGGTCTACTCACATATTTCAAGAATATTATTGAAACATGTCGATGAAGCAACAGCTGAAGAGGGAAAGTTCTGACCGCAGCAGGGGGTTGAATGTGTGGTCAGACACACAGTCAGGAAAATAAGTATCGAACACGTCATATCACATTTTTCTCAAGTAATGTATATTTCCAATGGGGCTGCTGACATGACATTTTAACCAGGTGTCGGGAACAACCCAAGTAAACCACACTTACAAAATAATCCAAACATACATGTCCATAAATGAAGTTAGGTGAAATAAAGTGAATAAGTATTGAAGAAGAAAAGTAGGCGGTGCACGAAATGTATGAAGGAAAAGTGGTCAAGTGGACATTATTTCACTGCATATGTCAATGTAGTAAAGTCGAGGCCTTTTGGGAGGAAGTTAAGCAAAACAATAGCCGAAAAGGTTATTTAGAAAAAAAAAAACCTTTTAATGGTTCCTGCCCTTTTCTTTTAGGATTATATCCCAAGAGCCACAACTACACCCAAAGGGCATGAATACTGATAGATAAGTGCTTTTTGCTAAAAAAAAGAAAAGAAAGTCAATTGCACTATTAAAGACAAACAGACCAAGTATTACGTTCTGGGCCAGGCAACCTTTCCTCTGGAAAGAATAACATATGAGGGGAGGGAGAGAGGGAGGCAAGAGTTATCTAATAAGGTTTGCTTTGTTTGTAAAAAGATATGGAGCCAACGGATGAAAAAAAACTGAGCACAAATCAATCAGTGTAAACCTCACAAATGAAACGAAACGAAATGAAAATAAAATAATGAAGGACCTTTAATTTATAATGATTGTGGAAACTTTGAATGTAACTTGTTTTGTCTGAGAGCCTTTTGTTTGTTTCATGTTTTTATGTGTCAATGTAAGATTTTTTGATTCATTAAATCTGATTGTTGCTGTTGTTTTTGGAACCTGCTCTGACCTGGATTGTTTTAGATTCAGATTCAGATTCAGATAAAAAGAAAAATATGTTACACATGAGCAGTTGCAACAGGGAACTCCAAAGAAGCAAAAAGTGCTTATAAATAGGGGACCCAAGTGCAGACTTGTATAGCTGAAACTGCATTATATGTTGTAGGCTTCATGTGGTTCCAACATGTAAAATACCAATAAAGACAGACAAAAGAAAGAAAGAAAAGGAGGAGGTGCAGAAAGGAATGGGAAAACAAGAAAGCAGCTGGAATCTGTCAGTGGTTAGAAAGTACGGTAATCAGTGCTGCTTTAGTCCTAATTGATGCCTATAAAAGGTTTTCTCTCATCACCAAGGTGTCACACAGGAGGAAGCATCTCATGATGGGTAAAGACAAAAAGCTCTCTCAAGACCTTCCCAACCGTATGTTGATTAAAAAAACACACTGATGCCATTACAGGTTGTTTCTAAACCCCTGAATGCACCATGTGAAGTGATAAGATCATAATTTTCACCATGAACAAGCCACGACCAGGAACTTTCTGACAGGAGTGAAAGGAGTCGTCCCAGAGCCGAGGAGCAAACTAAACAAAACAAAGCAAAACAAAACAATGAGTAATGCATTCAACCACCACGGCCTCGGTGCACGCTGGCTTAACACACAAGACTGTTGTTGACGAATTCAATACATACATGTACTCTCCCCGTTGTACATTAAACCATCTCAGCAACTGATTTAGCAACTCCTTCAGTAACTTGCTTCAGTTACTTTTTCCAATATATCAGAGCAAAGTTCAACATGAAAACAAGAACCAACAACTTAACAACCCCCCCCACAATCTTGTGCAACATTTTCATGACAGCTTTTATCAACTGTAACAACACTGCACCTGCTCTGATTGTGATTTGTTTTATTACAGCGTATTTATGTTTATTTCTTTATCTATCTATCATGCATTTCTATTTCTATCTGAGTCGTCAGCTGCAGCACACACAGTGACAATAAAGTCTATACATCTGTTGTTTCTATTGTGTCAAGCGTTCAACTTCAGCTTCAGCTATAAGTTCTGCTTTTCAGCTTCATCTATGGTCAGATTGACACACAAAACACCAACCCACCCAGTTGTAGGAACATACAGTACACACCCAGAGGTCAGTCACAGTCACAGTCACAGAAATACCGAAGTGACCACATGTCATTCGACCTCCTGCTCACAAGTTCAACTCTCCCTGTTGTTCAGCTGTTGCTTCATCTTTCTTCTCCTTCCTTTGTTTCAACAAGGTTTTTCTGCTGTCAAAGGGACATTGTGTAACTTCTCCTGTTCTCTATTCATGCAAATCGATTATTTCGTTCAAAAGTATGTTTTTCATTAATCAGTAATCGCCCCCCATCAACAAACTGAAGTGTTCCTTTCAGCTCTGAATTAGCCGTTCATATCATTCATATCTACATGGAGCGGGTAAGCTCGGTGCTGGCTGCCATGTGGTGTCGCCATGTTTTTACGTTCAGTGGCAGCGTGACGTAGGAAACCACGGAAACTCAGTGCAGTGAGGAGGAATGGAGCGTTACACTGATGCTGCATTCACCTGCAGTCGGGCAGACAGCCAGTAAAACGTGGGTCAGGTAAACAATACGACATTGCCATGACAACATATTGTCACATGTATTGTTTTGCCTTGTGCTGACGGACCACTTGTTTGCATAGAGGCTTGTTCATGCCGTTACGTGCAGCGGCTGTCGTCCGTCTGCCCAATTTCACGTGAATGCAGCATGAAAAATACGATTGATTTGCTTGCGATATACAACTGCACTGCTAGACGGGAGTAATTCCTACACAATGTACCTTTAATGAAGTGCAATAATATCTACACACATCTGCACGAGCAAGTGTGTGCGATGGGATCATGCTACACACCCTGGCACTTTACAGTCTTGCACAATAACTCATGTGGTCCTTTAACTGCTGCTCTGAAGTGTTTTTCATGCTCTGCTGTTTTGTTGACGCCTGTTTTTGAATTTCTTTGTAAATCTACTAGAGATGGAGATGAGCAGCGTGACGACAATCTCACATATTTACAAGCTAATAATGATCATTAATTAAAATAAATAAATAAATCATTCATTCATACAGATTCTGATATTCTAATTTGTCGTCCGTCTGCTGTCTGCCCAATTTCACGTGAATGCAGCATGAAAAATACGATTGATTTGCTTGCGATATACAACCGCACCGCTAGATGCGAGGAATTCCTACACAATGTACCTTTAAAAAATAAAATAAAATACAACATACAACTCACCTGATTCCCAGAGAGGTGAGGATGCTGTAGATCTCCGTGGCTCCGATCCAGGCTCGAGTTCCCTGCAGCCGCTGGTTGAAGTGCGCCGCGCCCTGAGGGTCCAGCCCCGCGCTCCAGGCCTCCTCGATCAGAGTCTGCACCCGGGGGATGCTGGGTACGGCCTTGTCTGGAGGAGGTGGAGGAGGAGAAGGAGGTTTCTCAGTTCTCAGTCTTTAAAAAAATGATATAAATATATTTTTCTCAGGTTTTCTGAGGCTTTTGGCAAAAAGTTTGCTAGTTTGCTCTGTCTGTCCCTCTTAGACGTTTTAGTCTCACACTTTTAATTAAATCTCACTCCTTTACTTTTTTACTTAGTTATCTATTGTTGAATTATTTTACTTACTTCAAAGTGAGCTCATGCACACCTCTAAGAAGTCTTGGCTACAGGTGCGTAAAACTTGCATAAGGACTTTTACTTCTGGACAGAGGTAAAAGTCCTTATGCAAGTTTTACAGTATGTGGGGAATCTTTTTTCTGTTTTTGACTCATACTTCACTCAAAAACTTGTTAAAACCACATCTATTAATATTTGGGCAGCCATAAATTAAATTTTGGTAAAAAAGGTAACAAGTGAATCAATCTAAAAGATAGATTTTGCAGTAAAATGTATTTTAAACAACTTGAATATACGTATACAGGTATAGGATGAATAACTTAATGAAAAGTATAAAACTGAATGGTTTCTGGTTCTTGCAGATTCATGTTTCTTATGGAAACGTTATTTATTCATCGATTTCTGTATAATGTTATGTTCCAGTGTGCTAGTGTGGATCTTAATAAATAAATAAATAAATAAAGTTAAGCCCACAGTGAAAAGCTTGGGTGTGTGCTGTGTAGTCTCTTTTTTTAAAGCTGCGTTTCCATTGATGTTTTTATTCCTGCTGTTTTTCCTGCTCAAGTGTTTCTGCCTTTTGTTGTCACACCGTGGCGGTGGAGGCAGAGGAACTGATACTCATCTCTACAACAACAACAGTAGTGTCACCAGACCAGATCTCAGAACAAGGACAAGACGTGATGTGCTCTGAGCGCCGTCACACACACACACACACATACATACACACACCCACCCAGCATCACGAGCTGCCACTCACTTATCTAACCAGCTATATTTATCCCGTAGACCCGCATGTTTCTGCCTTACGCCTGCGCCTCCCTCTGTTGTCTCGGCTCAAAACTCCACTTCACACTAAAAAGACGACATCTCCTGATCTCTACTCAGAACATCAGCTCCTCATCTCTAAACTGTGGTGGGAGGAGGCGGAGCTGGAGTCAGACGAGGACACATCAGTACACTGTGTTATTATAACGTAGTCCCAGGGTGGGGTTCACCTGGCATTTATCATCAGTAATCATCTTTTTTGATCGGTGGGACACCCACACACACACACACACACACACACACACACACACACACACACACACACACACACAGATAAAGGATTCAAACTCAGAGGCCTCTCGCTGTGAGCTGACGGTGCTAACCACCGAACCACCGTGACGCCTGTAGGCAGAAAATGACAGATGATTAAACCAGCAGCTTAATCTACACTGTGTTCGCCTCCTGAACCACAACTCAACAAACAGACAAAAAAAACAAAACAGGAGGCTCATGGGAAAAATTAAACAAACAAAGCTGAAATAACCCAAAATAAAAGTCTCAGCATGTATCTGAAGTTGTTTTTATATGATGCAGGAGACTTGCTGTCGGCTGGTGAACTCATGCAACTCCTTCCAAGGTCTAACAAGGCCACATGTTCCTCATAATAAACTACAACAACAACACTTCACCAACAGTTTTTTTTACCTGAGCTGCACAGAAAACCAGGTGTTTATCTGAACCCAACACATACCTGAGACACCAGAGCTCCTAAGCTGTTGTTTTATGCAAGTCTGGTCGCTTTTCCACTGTTTTGCTAACCCTCCTCCCGGTCATGTGCATTTGTTTTCAACAAAGCCGGCGAGAAATCAATCAATAGTGCGGTACATAATGTTATATATCATATACCATGTTATGACGTGTATATTTGTGTAGTCCTATCTGTCATAGACAAGAGATTATGGGTTGTTATGGGGTGTGTTTGTGTCATGGAGCGCAGTTAAGATAAAAATCCTGCATAGTTCCTCTTTAATCAAGTTTCCCATTAGTCCCAGTGTTTGTTGGGGCGTCATCAGTGAGTCTGTGATTCTGATTTAAATAACAAAGACAAAAAAAATATCTTAACAGGGTCATAAACACTATACTACACCACACAGAAAAACACCTACAGTACTATGTGATCAATCAATCAATCAATCAATTTGTTTATTTCGGGCATGTCAATTTAAATCATCATCATCACACTTCATCTTAGTTCGAGTAATACAATACACATGGCCGAAAGGGAAAGCGGGAGAAGCAAAAGCTTATCTAGTCCCGCCCCCATTACCCACAGAATAAAATCTTTTTCATAATCATAAAATCTTTTTCATAATCATAAAATCTTTTTCATAAAGAAACCATCTCACCACCTGTCTGATCTGTGACCTCTGACCTCAGGTTTCATGATTTATACTGAGAATATGTTAACGTATTTGAAACCATCTCTTTTATTTTGTTGTAGTTTGCACAACACAAACAAGGCGTTCTATTCTATTCTGTTCTATTCTATTCTATTCCATTGTATTCCATTCCACTCCACTGCATTCTATCCCATTCCATTCTATCCCACTCCATTCTATTCCATTGCATTCTATTGTATTCCATTCCATTCTATCCCACTCCATTCTATTCCATTGCATTCTATCCCATTCCATTCTATTCCATTGCATTCTATTCTATTCCACTCCATTCTATTCCATTGCATTCTATTCTATTCCACTCCATTCTATTCCATTGCATTCTATCCCATTCCATTATATTCCATTGCATTCTATTCTATTCCATTCCATTCCATTCCATTCCATTGGATTCTATCCCATTCCATTCCATTCTATCCCACTACATTCCATTCTAATTTCTTCTATTCCATTACACTCCACTGCATTCTATCCCAATCCATTCTATTCCATTCCATTCTATTCCACTCCATTCCATCCCAGTCCATTGTATTCCATCCCTTCCATCCCATCTCATCCCATCCCATCCCATCCTATCATACATAAACATCTGTCAGTCTGCACAAGGCCCCACTCCTCAGACTTGTGTGTTGTGAGGAACTGACTGCAGGTCAGACTATCACAGGTGTGTTTGTGCACCTTGCAGGCAGGTGAGGTAGGTGTCCGTCCGGAGCAGGGAGGAGACGAGCATCTGGAAGTTTCTGTAGCCGCAGCCCCAGCCTTTGTCCCCCGCCGAGGAGCAGTAGTGGTCGGTGTCGGCGCTCAACCACACGTGAGCGACGTCTCTGCCTTCAGTCTGGTAGTAGTCACACAGCGCTGAGACCACGCCTACAGAGTCAGGTGAGGAGAGCACAGGTAAGACAAGTACACACACAGCTGACAGTTTACACACCTGTCATTCACACATGGTTGGTTTTATTTGATTGTTTAATGTCTTGATATCTGTGACCTAGAGCCCATTGTAATGTGATAAGAAAGAAAACATCATCACAATACTCAGAGGTGCTAATTAGCAGCTAATGCTTATTTAGCTTCAGTAAACACCAGCTCTACATCAGCTTCAACTCTGGTCGCTGACATGAGATGACAGGCAGGTGACTTCCAAAGTATGTGACAACGTTTTAACTAAACTGAATCTGACTCAACTAAAAACAACTAAGACATGACATCAGAAATTAAAAAAAGAAAAAAAAAAAAAGAAAATCATTTTTCAGGCTATGACGCAAATCCTTAAAAAAATATTCAATAGCATCGACAGAAAGTGATCTATTAATCAGACTTTTTATTTTTAAATCATTATTTGTCTACGAATACAGATACAAATTACTTTATTAATCTATTATGAATTCATCATTGTGAGACGTGCATTTATTTTGAAATTCCCCTGGCACTTCTGAGCGATTTCCCTTTGCAAAGATGTGAGAGTAGCTAACATTTAAGTTCTAAAAATACTGAATTTAATCTCAGGAGGACAATTTTTTATTAAAAATTAAGCTAAATGTGTGGTTGAGCTGAGAAAAAAAAAGTCAAATGATACGTTTGTTGCTTTTTGTTATTTGATATGAAGGAAAATGTAGTGTACATCTCTTTTTAGACTTTGTGTTCATCCAATAGATGTCCACTGGATTAATATAATATTGTTTTGTGATAAAAACTTGTGATTTACAGCAGCTTTGGTCATTAATAAAAGAAGTTAAGCCAAGAGAGAGGAGATCATTTTGTTTCTTCTTAAAACCACAAACATATCCTCTCATGAATCAACAGCTCAAACAAAACACAGGAGAGGAGGAGGAGGAGGAGGAGGAGGAGGAGGAGGAGGAGGAGGAGGAGGAGGAGAAGGAAAACATTTTTTGGAGCTTTAACGCTTCCACAGGAGGGGAGGGGCTCCTGGGGGCCCCGGAGGTTAAAGCAGTGACCCTGGACTGAACGTCCCTGGTCCGAGTCCAGCTGAGGACCTTTGGTGCGTCTCTCTGTACTGGAACTAAAACTGTGAGTAGGCAACATAATCATTTGTGCTGTGTGGTCACAAATGAGGTCAGTGAGCAGCCTCCTCTTTTCAGGTTTTTCCCTGCACATTATGTACCACAACAATGCAACGCAACACAATGTACTGTAACACAACGTAACAGAACACAGCACAACAGGGTGATGCTGCCTGCTACACCTGTGTGTCTGCATGACTCACCTGCTGAGCTGTTCATGTGTTATTATTAGAGTTGACAGTAGTTTGTATAAGCAGCAGAACAAAGCAGCTACAATTATGTAAATCAACACACACACACACACACACACACAGTCACAATGACATTGATTATAACCAGGAACATTTTGTGAGAGTTGAGGGGAATGTTGAAAAACTGGTCCAGGATAAAGAGCTGGACTGAAACAGGGAGTTGACAACAAGCGCCGCTGACGTGGGAGGAACATCCAGTCACCGGTCCTGACTGGCTGTCGAACCGAGGGAAGACCAGGCCTCCTGCTGCAGGGCACCAACTGTCAGTCTGTGTGTGTGTGTGTGTGTGTGGGGAAACACACCGTTCATTCACAAAGTCCTCACAATGTCAGTGTTGTCCTGCTGTTTATATTAAAATCATTTAAAGGGATAGTTTAATATTTTGGCAAATCCTCCTATCGCCATAATCCCTATAGTCACAGCAGTAGGTTCGTTACCTTTTAATTATCAGTGCATGTTGTTTTGAGATCGGCGGAGCAGAGATGTGAGCTGCTCAGTGAACACAATGGAGGTGAATGGTACAGGTCATCCTGTCCCTCATCAAACTCATCAATTACACAATCCAACAACTCCAAAACGCTCTGGTGGACAAGTTGTGACCTGAACATTCACCACGCTATGATATAATCATGTACAATTATGTAACATTATGAGACAGAGTTGTTTTCGGGGCAAATGCGTACATCCCAGACACGGCTGCTGGGCGGAGGGATTTCTAAAGCGCAAGTACTGTAGTTTTTGCTTGTTTTGCATGTTACATAATGTTACATGATTATCTCATAGCGTGGTGAATGAGCAGGTCACGACTTGTCCACCAGAGCATTGTGGAGTTGTTGGATTGTGTATTTGATGAGGGACAGGATGACCTGTACCGTTCACCTCCATTGTGTTCACTGAGCAGCTCACGTCTCTGCCCCGCCGATCTCAAAACAAGATGCACCAATAATTAAAGGTAATGAACCTACTGCTATGACTATAGGGATTATGGTGAGAGGAGAAATTGCCAAAACGTTGAACTATCCCTTTAAAGTGTAAAAAGTTTTTTTTTTTTTTTTTTATACGAGAATAAAGTGGATAAAGTGAGAAATCCCTCACCTGAGTGTTTTTTACCTCACCCCACTGGCCTCCCCCTGTACGACTCAGTCTGTGTTTACAAAGACTCCCACGTACATCAGCTGCAAACTGAGCCCACAGAGCAGCGGACTCTCTGTTGCTGCTGCTGCTCCTCTTACCAAAATAAAAGTCACACAAGGACAAAGCTCGATGGTCACGGCGGTGTCAGCGTCCTAATGAGCTGTTGTGTGTGAACTAGTGAAAAAAAAACTGTGAATCTCTTGGATCGGACGTGTCAATGTGAAGTGGTTGTGTCCTCGACGTGGCATTTGGTTTCCTGCCAGCGGCCTTTGGATGAAACTGCGCTTTGCGGTTGAACATTAGGAGGACACTGTTGAAAGACATGGCTGGACCACACAGAGACAATATTGTGAGTGTCAACAAGTTCCACACAGAGATGCTGTTGACAAGAGTAATGATGATGAGAAAACAGAGGAGGAGGAGGAGAAGCTGAAAAGGAAGGAGAAGAAGCGGGAGAAGAATGACTGCAAGTCTACAACTGAAAATGGACACTTTTGAACAAAGGTGGAACTGTATTACTCTCTATTTGGAGGACTAATGGAGGAATATGGGTTATTATAAGACTGTCATACATCTCTAAGATTGATATTGTACTGCTGTTCAGGGCCGTTGTATAGGGGAGAAAGGTGATGATAATTCTAGGGGCCCAGCGCCCAGTGGGGCCCATAAAAAACCCCAGTAGTCTAATCTTTGTATGACTGATTTATTCTGCGTAAGACCCGACTAATAGTACAACATCTTTCCAAGAATATTTGTCTTATTTCTTGTCCAAATGTCTCATTTCTAGTCAAAACTAATTTCTTTCCACTTGAAATAAGACCCACTACCTAAAAATTTACTTGTTTTTAGATAATTTTCACAATAAATAGAAAAAAATGCCAGTGAAAGTAAGTTTTTTGTGCTTGTAATAAGGAAGAAAAACTTGCTCCACTATCAGATTTTTTCTACTTATTCCACATGAAAATATGCTTGAAAGAAGTAAAAAGTGTCTAAAAACAAGCTACTTTTAATATGATGTGTCTTATTTTAAGTATTATGAGATTTGTTTTGACTAGAAATTACATTTTGACAAGAAAAAGGACAAATATTCTTGCTAAGATACTTGAGTTTTTGCAGTGTAATGCTGCACTAGCATCAAAACAAAGAAGGCTAAATAAAAAACGATAATACATACGTAGTCTAAGAAAAAAAAAGGAAAAGTTGGGGGGAGGGGCCCACTTTAGTATTCTTTAAGGGGGCCCAGAATTCCTAGCAACGGCCCTGCTGCTGTTATTCCCTTTGGTGCATATATTTATTCTCTGTGCGATTTCTCTTTATGGTATTTTTACTGCATTTTATTTACCTGTATTTCAATTCATATGGTCGTATGTCAGTGAATGTTTGGTTTTTGTGGAAAAATGAAAAAAAAAAAGTAAAAAAAAAAAAAGAAGAAGTGGGAGAAAGAAGAAAAAAGAAGTACCTGAAGAAGTAGAAGAAGGAGAAGAAGACACACCTGTGTGTTTTTTTAATTGCATGACGTCGTGTGACCCTCTCCTTATTGTGATCGTTTACGTTCTTACGGTGCAACACACGTCATGCAGACGTATAGAAGATGATCTAAACATGCCCCTGGCTGCAGCTCACCTGAAACGACTCACCTGTGGAAAATGTCACCACTTAAAAACTATAACTGTTTCTCCTATAGGCTACACCGTACGTCACAACAACGTATGTGACATGATGATGCAGTTAGGAACCAGACGAACAGGCTGAAATACAATATGGCCGCTGCTCTTATACAACTGGAACCAGCTTGTATCTTCTTAAAGGTTTAATGTGTAGGAATTACACCCAAAACAAAACACAACTCCGCCCACACCAGTACGTCTTCCCCAGAATGAAGGAATAAATTAGCTCCATAAAATGCTTCTTTATAAAAGCAACGCATATCAGAACGTATTTGTGATGTTGCATTCACATGAAATCGGGCAGACGTCAGACAGACAACGGACGCTGCATGTAACAGGATAAACAAGCGTCTATGTAAACGTGGTCCGCCAGCACAAGGACGTATTGTTACCTGACCCACGTTTTACCGTCTTTCTCTCGTGGAGTAAAATGACATCCGGTTGGTTTGCCGACGGCCGTCTGCCTGACTGCACCTGAATGCAACACCAGTGCCTCCATCCTTCCTCACACTACACAGTGGTGACAGTTTTAACAGGCCGAGCCCACAGCTCCGCTGAGTTTCCGTGGTTACCTACGGTCACGCTGCCACTCACCGAAAAAAATGGCGATGCAACATGGCCGCCTCGGTTCAGTGCGTCGCCCACTTATGTATTTGTAACGACTTGTAACAACTCATTCTAAGGTACGAGAAAGCTTTCATTTGTATGCGGGTGTGATGATTCGACTTCAGTGAAATACGTATTTATGAAAGCAATGTTTGATTTTTGCTAATAAAAAGCCAAATAAGTTACATACTGGGACTTTAAACAAAAGGATCAGTGTGAGGAGAAACAAACGTATATCAAATCAGCAGCTGATTTATGTTCACACTTGTCATGACCTCAGTAATAAACAAGTCTGTATCAGCATGAAAACCACAGACGAGGGCAGTGATAACTCCTCTCAGCTGACTACTACACACACACATACACACAGACTTGTGCTTTCAGGGCATGAACACACACACACACATAGACACACACACAGACACACATACATACCCTGCGTTCTGGTTCTGCCGTCGTCGACCCCCGAGGCCAGAGACTCCATCATCTCCGCCCTCTTGCTGTGAAAGTCCGCGGCGCCCATTTGGCCCCTGGCGACGGCCTTCTCCATGGTCCGCTCCATCTGTCGGCGGTAGCCCCCTCTGCCGTCCAGACCGAACTGCCTCTGCACCGTCACACACACACACACACACACACATACACACATGGGTCAGGGCCGATCGTTCGCTGCAGGCTCGTGTGGAAGCATAAGACTCAGAGTTCACACATCAGCCGCTGCTCAGCTGGTCTGCACGCAGCATCCAACCCCTCCATCACCACGGCTATACTCTTATTCTGGAAGACCTCATGCTGTGACGTGAATGTACAGTACAAAGGGGGGGGGGGGGGGTTAGGAAACACCGACCTACATTGATTCAGTTGATGCTATGATGTCTGCATCCTAGAGCTCATAATAATGTGATATGACAACATATACGTAATGACAATATTCAGAGGGCCCCCGCTACTGCCAATTCTGTTGTATATACTTTTGTACATTACATTTTCTTTTATTATGTATAGTTTGCGCTTTATATTTTGCTATTTTATTATGTATAGTTTGTTCTTGATATTCTTATTCTTTATATTCTTATACTATATATTGATATCGTCACTGTGTGTCTGTGTAATGCTGCTGCTGCACTGTAATTTCCCAGCTTGGGATCAATAAAGTCTATCTATCTATCTATCTATCTATCTATCTATCTATCTATCTATCTATCTATCTATCTATCTATCTATCTATCTATCTATCTATCTATCTATCTATCTATCTATCATTGAGGAAACGGTGATTAATAATTTGAATGGTAAAAAAACACATACGTATCTAGATTCTATAACCTTTTAGCGGAGTACTCAACAGAATCAGCATCAGATAAATTAAATGCTTGGAGAACAGACAGTCTTATCCCTTGTTCTGTTTTTTTAAAATAGGCCCATTTGTGGGGAAAAATTTAATATTTGAGTTACATAAAAGCTTTTTATTTGTTTTTAAATCAATAATTGACGCTGTTAACTGATTAATAACCGTTAACCGTAGGATTAACATGCTCTGAGTGTCCGTGAAGGCTTGTGCCGATCCTCTATTGGCGATTGAGAGGATGATTGACAATGTTTTTTTTGTTTTTTTTGCAGTTATAAAACACGCACCACAGCTGTGCAGCGCCTCAGATGGAGGTCAGATCTTCACATGTTGAACTGTTTTTATACAAAGTGAAGCCAAACACCTTTTTTTGTTCTTTTTTTTTTTAAAGCAGCACTGACCTTACAGGTGACACACATGCAGGCGTCATTTATCGTCTCACTGGCACATATAGCCGAGTCTACTCCATGTATTTTTTTTTGCTGCACGTGTCGACATGCCCCTATGAGTGAACCGATAGTATTAATCAGTCAAAGTTCTTGCTCTAAAATTATCTCGTCCCAGGCCCAGACAAGACTGTCAGCTGGCCTGTATGTATGTACTGTATGTATATGTATATATAGTATATAAATCATTATGTGTAAGACACGCCTTAATTATGAAATTCCTCTGGCACGTCTGAGCAATGAGCGTCTGCTGCAGTTTCATGTTTCATTTGCAGAGACGCGTGTGGGTGCATCTGAAGTTTAAATCCTATACTAAATATTTAGTTTGGGACTCTAAATAGATAAAGATAAAGTTCACACTAAAGTCCTGCTTTAAGGAGGAACTATGCAAGTTTGATCGCTTTTCCTCTGTTTTGCTAACCCTCCTCCTGGCCATGTGCATTTGTGTAGTTTTTGTGTACAATTACTCTGGAGCTGTTTAATTGAGATAAACATTTGGAAGAATTAAAGGGATAGTTCAACATTTTGGCAAATTGGCCTATTGCCATAACCCCTATAGTCTTAGGAGTAGGTTCGTTAGCTTTAATTGTCGGTGCAAGCTATTTTTAGAACAGCGGAGCAGAGCCGCGAGCTGCTCAGAGCTACGCTACGGAGGCTCATGGGATTTCTTGGTTTCCCTCATCAAACTCATCAGATACACAATCCAACAACTCCAAAACGCTCTGGTGGACAAGTTGTGACCTGCACATTCACCACGCTATGAGATAATCACAGAACGTTATGAAACAGAGTTGTTTTAGAGGTCAATTCATGCAAAACCGCTGATGCGTGTTCCCGTCGGGGTCAGTTTTTCGGCAAGCAGTCTCTGCATTTGCCTCGAAAACAACTCAGTCTCGTAACGTTCCGTTAATTAAAGGTAACAAACCTACTGCTATGACCATAGGGATTATGGCAATGGGCCAATTTGCCAACATGTTGAACTATCCCTTTAAGCTACGAATCCGGCATAGTTCCTCTATTGTTGTTGTTTTTCTATAAAGTGAATTGTGTAGAGATCAATAGGTCAGAATGTGGCTCTATAAAGTAACAGCAGGTCTTATGGTCCAGACCTGCAGCTTCTTGAACTCCTCTTTCTCCTGCTGCGCCTCCTCCTGCCTCCTCCTCTGCTCCTCCTCCTGCTGCAGCTTCGTCGCCAGCTTCAGGTCTGAGCCCGGGCTCCCTGCAGCTGAACCACAGACAGGATCACAGGTGGACATCATCAGAAGTTAAACAGAGGAGGAGATGGAGCTGAGCGACTGATCCACCCACCTGCTCCCTGGTCCAGGTGCAGCTCCACGTGCTCCTGCAGAGAGAAGCTGTCGCCGCAGACGACGGCGCACATCGGGCACTCGAACCTCCGCTCACCTGCAGAATAATGTTGGAAACCCCACGTCAGTTTAAACTGTGAAGCTCTGCGCTCTGTGGTTTGATGTGGATGGAAGTAATCGTGTCAAATCTGCAGGTGATATCGATCCCTGAATTGAATCAGACTCTGTAATATCCTGCACTCTGGACTCTTTGATATTATCGCACTACTGATCTGCCATCTTTGCACAGGTCACTCTTTTCATTGTTCACTCCACCTATCCGGTTGTATTCATACAGTTTGCCACATATTATGTATAAAAAAAACTCTACATTTATTCTTATTCATGCACCTAAATATATTATTTTTCAGTCTTCTCAACAACTGTGTATGTATGTTCTTCTCATTCTAGTAGCCTACAGTTTACCAGTCCCCTTATGTACGCTTTTACTTTCCCCTTGATACTTTTGTACTTGCCTATAGGTCTTCATGTTGATTGTTTGACTGTTTGTTCATTTACATGTAAAATCAAAAACCAATAAAAAGTAAATGACAAAAAAAAAAAAAAAAAAATCTAGTACAAAAGACTATATGGGTCAGTGACAAATAAAGGTCGGCAAAATGAGCAATTCGGAAATATCTTTTTTGTTTTAAAATAGTTTTAAAAGCATCAGATTTGTTAAAATGTACATTCAAGTTGGTTTTGTGTCAGTTGAAATCACATTTGAACCATGTTTAAATATTTGATCCACCCACAGTGGATTTAAGTGTAGTTATACAATTTCTTCTGTAACATTAAATTGAAATGGGCGTTGCTGTTGTTTTTTTTTCCTATATTTAAATTGTAATGCATTTTAGCAACACTGAGCAGGTCTTATCCTATAACATTGCTTTTCTTCTAAATAATGTGACAAATTATGTAAAATTTGTCAAAAAAATAGCGTTGTGTTAAAAAAGTGAATTACATTTATTCCACATTTGAGTCCAGATTTATTTACACCACTTGACATGTGACACGTTGTTGTCCTATATATTTTTCTGATACATAAGTGTCTTTTTTACATTTTATTCTTCACTTTTGCTCGTTGTTTGCTTCTCTGCTGCTGTAGAAAGTGAATTTCCCATGAGTGCGATCAAGAAAAAGTCTCTTATCTCTCTGCGTGCGACATCTGCAAACATCCAATCAATGTCGAATGTGCTGAGTGTGTGTGAACTGACGCTCCTTCAGATAGTTCACACAAAGAAACGTAGTGTGCAGATGCAGAAAGAAGAGCGTCGAACACACCTGAGACACAGCTGGATGATGATGAAGGTGATGGCGATGATGATGTCACTGCAGGTGAACTCGCCTCCGGTTCTGCCCCCGAACGAACAGCAGCTGTCGATGAGAATTTGCATAATGTACAGATTTGTGTGGCTCAGGGCGTCTTAACCTTCAGAAAACAAAGACGCTCCTGTGTCTCGTCTGAGCTCAGCTGACTGGGCTGGTATGCGCTGAACTAGCTGGAGCTGATGTGGATGTTTTTTTAAATTTTTTTTTTCACAGTAGGTGTAAGTGTGTGAAGGAGCACAGTTCTCAGGTTTTAAGCGCCGTTACCCTCGGCTGAGCTCTGCTGCTGCTGCTGCTCCTCCAGATGCAGCTCGACGTGCTCCTGCAGGACGAAGCAGCTGCTGCAGACCAGAGCGCACATGGGGCAGGAGAACAGCTTCTCTGTAACAAACACAACCATACTTAAACGGATAGTTCAACATTTTGGCAAATTGGCCCATTGACATAATCCCTATAGTCTCAAAGCAGAAGTAAGCGGAATATTTGTGTTAATATAAGTCTTTGCATAAGTCTAAGTTCTTAAATAGTATCTTCTGACGGCAATCACTTATATCGAGTGTTTGGTCTGAAACACGGGTCTGTCCGTCACTCTGCTCTGCTGTAAGCCGAGGAGAAAACTTTCCTTGTATCCTACAACCTTTATCCAATGAGGAGAGAGAACGGCATAAAGGGGCGGTCCTCTCTGTGTGTGCAGCCAAGGGATGCACATGAATGTGGTGACGTAGGGACGAGGGCGGGGACTGCTAACTCCATCTACTGACAAGAAGTTAGCCAAAACGACCGCATCGCTTACTTCTGCTTTAAGAGTAGATTTGTTACCTTTGATTATCGGTGCAAGCTATTTTTAGAACGGTGGAGCAGAGCCGTGAGCTGCTCAGAGCTACGCTACAGAGGCTCATGGGATTTATTGGTTTCCCTCATCAAACTCATCAAATACACAATCTAACAACTCCAAAACGCTCTGGTGGACAAGTTGTGACCTGCACATTCACCACGCTATGAGATAATAACAGAACGTTACCAGACAGAGTTGTTTTAGAGGCAAATTCATGCAAAACCGCTGATGCGCGTTCCCGTCTGGGACAGTTTTTCATCAGCAGTCTCTGCATTTACCTCTAAAACAACTCTGTCTGGTAACGTTGTGTTATTATCTCATAGCGTGGTGAATGTGCAGGTCACAACTTGTCCACCAGAGCGTTGTGGAGTTGTTGGATTGTGTATTTGATGAGTTTGAATGAGGGAAACCAAGAAATCCCATGAGCCTCTGTATAGCGTAGCTCTGAGCAGCTCACGGCTCTGCTCCGCCGTTCTAAAAACAGCTTGCACCGACAATTAAAGGTAACGAACCTACTGCTAAAACTATAGGGATTATTATGGCAATGGGCCAGTTTGCTAAAATGTTGAACTATCCCTTTAATATTATATATGGTGACTTTAAAATCTGAAATAAAAAAAGATCGGAGAGGTTAAATAACCTTTTCTCGGTGACGACAGCCGCTTCTGTTTGGCTTTTTTGTGCTCAGACTTAAACCTGTCGTTATCCTCATCACAGCGTCTTGCTTCAGGACTTTGTGACGGCAAAGTCGAGGCGATGTGCGTAGTCGTTCCCTTCTGTGACGAACGCCCAGTTTCAAGTGCACTGTTCTCTTTGGGCTGCACAGAGTCTGTCGTAGTCGTAGTTGTAGTGTGTGTGGGTGCAACAGCTGGACCACAGCTGGCTGCAGCTGAGCAGGACTGAGAGGTCCGTGGCTGCTGCTGGTTGTTGTTGCTCTGCGTGTCTGGGTGAGCGGAGCCGATGTGGAAACACAGTTCATCGTAGGACACTCCAGACAGCGAGCAGAGCGGACACTTGTTGGCCTCGTCCTCCAGGTGGCTGAGGAGGAGGTGCGTCTTCATGTCCTCCGCCAGCAGCACCTCCTCTCCGCAGATGTCACAGGTCAACATGGCTGCAGCCTGCACACACACACACAAAGGTTAAACACACAGGTTAAACAGAGTAGATAATAGGGGTGGGAGAAAAAATCGATTCACGTAAATATTGCGATATCTTTTTTGACGATTTCTCTTTTTTTTTTAATCGATTTTTTTTTTTGGGGGGGGGGATTTGAAAGAAATTTTTTGGGGGGGAATTTTTTTAAATATTGTGCAATGTGCATTTGTTAGCCTTTTTTACATACAGGGAGTACAGGTTTTGAAAAGGGTTTAAGTTCACTTTATAATGGAGTACGTTAATTTATAGGCTCCTACAGTATTTGTGTGCAGATAAATGTTAAAAATGCAGACTAAAAATCGAGAGAATCAGCAATATCGTAGAATCGAATCGCCATCCAAAAAATCGTAGAAGAATTGAATCGGGAGAAAAGCATATCGTCCCAGCCCTAGTAGATAAGGTGTCCAAACTTCTTAAAATCCGCTTTTACAGACTTCATCATCATCTATTTTATCTCAAATTACAGAGACTTTTAGGTAACACTTTACTTGAATAGGTATTCATAAGATTGACATAAAACTGTCATAACCATGACATAACACCTGTCATAAACATCATAGTCCAGTCATTTTAGGCCAAAAAAGGGGTCAACGTTAAACAAATTGCAACAGAAGCAAACTCAACTGATTTTGTATCCTCAGCATGTCCTGAGTGAGGGAAAAAAAGCCCCGAAGAATCCCATTAGGGGAAAGTTTCGAAAAACACACAAACATATCCCATTTACTGTAGCCTATATGCATATATATATATTTTTTTTCACGTGAATAGGGTAACATTTTTAACCTTTAGATATCTCCATGAAAATTACTGAGTTGATTACTTACATTAAGACAAACAAAAAATGTATTACAAGTTTTTTGAAATTCTTTGTTAACATGAGCAAATTTGCATAAATTTGCATAAATCTGCATAAATCCAACCGTTTTGAAGGCATATGTATATATGAAGTTGCTGTGGTGGTACCGGCATGAAGATTGGAGTGAGATGACTCCATCGGTCAACCGACAAGTTGACCACTTTAAATTTCAAGATGACTGCAATTTTTCAAGACACCGACCGTATTTATCGTTTCTTTTTTTCTCTCTCTCTCATGTCTGTCCCTTCTTCTTTGTGTGTATTATCTTGTTGCTGCTTTCTTGGCCAGGCTTTGCTTATAAAAAATATTTTTTTTAATCTCAAGCAATCTGCCTGGTAAAATAACACCACATTTGTAACTGTACTTTTAACCCAAATGGTATTAAATATATGACATTTTAACTTCAATCACATGACTTTTCAATATATCAGTCCATCTCTTATAGCTTTATGGCATTTGTGACTTGTTTCTTATATTTTGTTTTGTGAAGCACTTTGTAAACTTGTGTTTTTAAAGGTGCTATATAAAAAAAATATATGTTGTTTTCTTTTTTTCTTTGTTTTTATTATTATGAAGGTTACAGTTACTGAACAGCAGCATGGAGAGCCAGTCAAGTTTGGGAAGCAATCAGAGGAGGATGATGCTGAGGTCTCTTGTCCTGGTCGGTGCAGACCCCTAGTGGCTGCTCTCTGACACTGAACGCAGTAAAATACTAAATACTGTAAATGAATCACCACAGAGCAGGTGCAGCAGCTGTGTTTCTGACCACATTTCACACAATTAACAGTGAACACAAAGTGAGTATTGACACTTCTCCTGGGACCTCGGTTAAACAGAAACAGGCCTCAATCAGACGTCAAAAGTCCAGCTGTCAATTTAGATACAGATTTAAGAAATATACGACCACTTATATCAAAAGACGGTGCAGAGAAACTTATTTATACCTTACAAGTCCCAAGCGTAAGAGCACATCACTGCTATTTTATCTGACTAACACTGGTGGCTCCATGTTTCCTTTTTAGAAGTGAGTTTAAAGTCATTTTTATTCACTATTAAAGCTGTGAGTGCAACACTGTTACACATTTTGTAGCTCTTCTCGATTTACAAAAAACGCTGAAATCCTCCACAGCTGCTCTTTAGACACACCATAAGTTGATTTTATGAACCATTTACCGAAATGTTTAATGCACATTAAACAGGCCACACACCCTCAATGGACATTTTTGTAATATCTGAACTGCAAGGCTTTTGATTAGCCCATTTTAATCTTGTGTTTTATCCCTTGATCAATTTGATACAGAAGATCTTTTATACCCACAGCCACCAGACTTTTTAATTTTTCTGCAAATGGTATAAGCTGACAGACAAATCATTTTTATATTAATAATTAATTTTATATTAATTTTTTATTAATAAAGTAATTTGTATTCGTATTGATCCTGTTGTCTTCATAAGTTTTTTCTAATTAATGTCATGTTTTTATGTAGGTAGTCTATGCTGCCAAATGTATTTAGCCTACACCTAATGCATTTCTTTGGTTGCTCCTGTCCTGTTTGTGTAAAGCAATTTGAGCTGCACTCTGTGTATGAAAGCTGCAAAACAAATACAGTTTTATTACTGTTATTACAGGGAGGATGAACACTGGTTTGTACTGTTCTCCATTTGTTTTGCTCCCACATGGCTGTGACTTGTGAATAGACAGAGACAGTGTTTTTCTGTCTCTCCCCATTTATTCAGGTTTTATCTTTTAATTTGTTAAAGTCTGTAAATGTTTCCTGGTAAAAATAAATAAATAATGTGACTTAACCCTGTCATGAACCTGTCTCTAAACTGAACCATCTATTGGCATTGGTGTTCTCTGTATCTGCCGAAATAAATAATAGTTAATACTATTATCATATTTGATTACCTGTACCTGCAAGAAGGTGTATGACGCCTTTTACTGGTGAAACTATAGTAAATGAGCAGCTTTTTGAATGGACTTTAGTGACCAAAACAAACCTACAGGAGCTGTGAAATAATAAAACACAACGTTTCACCTTTCCTCTCCTGTCCACAGGTGCGTGAGTCACATTCAAGGTCTTTTTCCAAATCGTGTCAAGAAAATATACTCACGAATAATAAAAAGAAGCAGCAGTCAGGTCGGTTTGTTTTTCTTTCCTTTCTTCTGTTTCGAAACCGGCTTCGTTTCTTCTTCTTCTTCTTCCTGGATCTTTATTGACAAACGACGAGTTGGTGCAACAGCGCTGCCGACAGGCCTAGAGGAGGAATCAGCCCCAAAAACCAAAATATAATTTACCGGTATACATTATTTACATTAAAAAACTTAAATCATCTCAATAAATTAAATCATATTTAGATCTGAAAATTAATTGAATAAAAGTTTGATCATCAGATGTCCCAGACTGCTAAATAAATTTGGTTGAACATGTGGTTTATGTAATTATTTTCTTCTGCCTTGTTCAAATCAAATCAAAATTAAAGGGATAGTTCAACATTTTGGCAAATTGGCCCATTGCCATAATCCCTATAGTTTTAGCAGTAGGTCCGTTACCTTTGCAAGCTATTTTTAGAACGGTGGAGCAGAGCCGCGAGCTGTTCAGAGTTACGCTACAGAGGCTAATGGGATTTCTTGGTTTCCCTCATCAAACTCATCAAATACACAATCCAACAACTCCAAAACCTACAGTCTATGTCCAAAACGCTCTCGTGGACAAGTTGTGACCTGAACATTATGAGACAGAGTTGTTTTCGAGGTAAATTCATGCAAAACCGCTGATACACGTTCCCGTAAGAGGCAGTTTTTTAGCAAGCAGTCTCTGCATTTGCCTCGAAAACACCTCTGTCTCGTGATGTTCCGTTATTATCTCATAGCGTGGTGAATAATATAGCCTAATACATCCATGGCGTCTAAAAAATGTTAGACCACCCGGTCTCTCTTTTTTTTTTTTTTTATAAATTTATTTATCATCAAATAACATCAACAATTGAAAAAGGAACAAAAAACTAAGCAACAGACATTCCAAGACATAATAAAGGCAAACATTATCAAAACATTTAAACAAATAATATATAGTAGATAAATAATAAAAGAAATATAGAGATGATAAAATAATAAGTAAATAAATTAAATAAATAAATAGGTCTAATAAAAGAAATAAATTATAAAAAAAAAAGACCTTAAAAAAATGAAATTAAAGATATAGAACAAGTTAGAGTCCACCCGGTCTCAGGTCTCACACAGCTGGCGGAAGTGACGTAGCGTGTTGTTGATGCGCGGGGCTGCTGGGAGAGTTTTAGCCGGACGCCATTTTGCTCCTGGAGACGGAGGCAGAGCAGCGGAGGTAGCAGCGACTAAACAGCCGCACACACACACACAGGTACGTTGTCTCCTCGGCGGGTGAAAGGTGTCGGTGTCGGTGTTTTTTCCTCGCTGGACTGTGGATATTTGTCAGTCAGTGATGCTTAAAAAACTTACATCCGGGATACTTAAGTTGACACGGCCGCGGCGTTAGCATGAGAGCTAACCGTTAGCTGTTAGCTGCTAACCGTTAGCTGCTGATGCTAACCGTTAGTTAGCCGAGGGGAGAGGAGAGGAGCAGGAAGAAGGAGTCGGGGCTGCGTGTTGACCTCCTTTTCATGTGCTAGAGGAGCGGTCGGTGTTTAGAGGAGGAGAGGAGACAGGAGTGGAGAAGGTTTGGGACCGTGTAACAGCGGTAACAGCCTCCCGGGCGGCTGAGCTGTCACCGTGACCGACCCCTAATCTCTGCTTTCCGGGGACCAGAGAGGGCTGGAGAAGGAGAAGGAAGGAAGGGAGTGAGGGGAGCATCATCATAACACATCTCCCACTCCCACTCAGTTATATTCAGATATACAGTGGCATCATGCAGAAGTTTGGATACCCCTAGTCAAAATTTCATAATCATAACCAGAAATGTTTGTATCACCAGGAGCAGTAAAGGTCAGTTTACAGCACGAGGAGCTTGACGTGGTGTCAGGTGCAGACACAGAAGGTACAAAAAATAGTATAAGGTAGCGATAAATTAAAAAGAATAGATAAAATAGAATAAATTAAAAAGATTCTAGTGCAAAAAACACGCAGCTATACAGTTTAGGGTGTATATAAAAAGAATAGAATAAAGATAAAGATTTATACAGAATACAGAGAAGTTGTTGTGTAAATTGTTGTTGTAGTTGTGCAGAGTGACTGTGCACAGGTTGGGGGTTATTTAGGGGGCGACTGGGGCATTGTTTATTATTAGGCTGACTGCAGTGGGAAAGAAACTGGTCTTCTCTTCCCCACTGAGGTCCTGGGAGGGTCTGGAAGAGTTTGTGTCCAGGCTGAGGTAATGTGTGAAGAAGAGTGAAGCAAGTGGAGGATTAAATTATCTCTAAAAGGCATAAAGTTACAGATGACATATTCCCTTTTACATTTTAAACAATATATATTCTTTTTATGTTCATCTTTTACATTTTCAAAGTGACAGAAAAGGAAAAGGACCTGCAACAAAGGTTTGCCCTCTCCTCTTGGAAACTATCACCACACACCAAAAGTGTAAATAGTAAAAATCTTGTCTGATACCTTGGTCAAAGTTATCTGAGAGCTCAAGTCTCCTGGGTTTCTCATTCTGTCGCAGTGTGCTGCTTTGTTTCCCCTTTTCACTCTAAAACTGTGTAGAAAACTAAAATAATACACCAATATTGCTTAAAACATTGTAAAAGAGTGTTTCATGTTTACCTTAATGCCTTTTAGAGATCATTTCATCCTCCACTTGCTGAACTGTTCATATTAACAGAAACTTTGTCTAGGGGTGCCCAAACTTTTGCACACCGCTGTACATACCATGGTCTGAATGCACTTTCTGCTATTTTTTATTCCCTTTAGATTAATCAATTTGTAACTTATATATGCACAGTGCACCTGCATGCTGGCCTTTATATTGTTTTAATGTGATGTTTGTATGCTCCTATATGTTAACGAGCTGCTAATTTCCCACAGTTTTGAAGGTAAATAAACCTACAATGTCCTCAGTGTTTGGATAACAACCCTCTGTTTAATGCAGATTGACAACATAACCATTTTAAGTAGTGCTGCTGTCTTTGTCTGTTTGCCTGTCAAGTTGTTGAAGTTTGGATGTAGATTCAAACACTGCACCACCTCATCTCTCAGCTCGGCTTTACACTATGTTATTGTTGGTGCAGAGAGAGACAGTAGTGTCATATATTATCATTATTATCTCCAAATCCTTTATGTATCAGCGGTCTTTGTTGTCTTTATTCTCCTCGGTGGCTTCGAGCGCTTTCACAACAGCCGCTCACTGAAGGGGTGTGGCAGTGAGACGTTCAGGGCCCGGTCCTCTTGTAGGCCACGGTCAATGATTCACAACATGTTGTCTCAGTGTCCTCGGGGAGATAACATGGTTTTTTTGGGGGGAAGTATTTGTGAATAATAATAATAAGCTTGTTGGACAACGTGCCTGACAATCGGAGGCCACATACTTAACGCTGTATGTTTGGTTATATAAGACCCGGCTGCACACACTGGTATGTGCTTATCTCCAGAGCTTTTGCAGGAGATCTGTCGTCTTTACTTCACTGTACGTCTATCAGATGTAGAGCAGAAACCACGCACAGGTTCATATTGCACAAGTGTCACCTGTAGTTAGTTGCAATTGTGTGTAGATAGAAATTATATAGTTAATAAATTGGAAACAAACCGCTTTTCTAAGTCGTAACAGTCTGCAAAGTCACATATAAACGACACTATCTTCTATCTTCTATGTTATTAAACCCTACTAACTCAATCAGTTTATATTTTGGAGAAAATCCTGTCACACATCCTCCTCATTTAACGAGTGAATGCACCTCGATTGAAGACTGTGTGATTGCTGACTTTACCTCCGCTTCACCCTTCACTTTTTCAGACACGATGGCGAGTCCAGGGAAAGACAGCTTCAGGATGAAGAGCTACAAGAACAAAGCGCTGAATCCTCAAGAGATGCGCCGGAGAAGAGAGGAGGAAGGCATCCAGCTACGCAAACAGAAAAGAGAGGAGCAGGTAAACTCTTTCACCTCGGTTTTTCTATTTTAAAAACGACGCAATGATGAATAAATACAAGCAGAGGTGGTGGTGGTGGTGGACTGGACACAGGAGGAAACAGCCGGAGACTCAAAGTGAAGCTGCTATTTTGGTTGATGTTTATGCAGCAGGACAAAATGTTAATGGGCCGACGGAAGTGGACTATAGATCAGAGGGTGAGGGCACTGATTCGTACACTCTCTCCAAACCCATTCACTTTAGCTGCAAAAACATTGAAGCTATAGAAAGTTTCCTTGCCGCTTAAGTCCCAAAGTTCACGGCTTCTGCTTATATAACACTTTTGTAGAGCAGGTGCAACGAAGGACTGAACAGTAAAAGAGAAACGGCAAAGACACGTTATGAAACATTATGAGAATCCTAAGAGTTCAACAAAGATAAGAAGCTACAGAGTGTGGGCGCGTCTATCCTACATTATTTCAGTTTTGCATATCACTTCATAAATGTTTGCATCGTATCTGAAAGTTTGCTTCATTGATACCGAGTCTGCAGGTGTTTGTGGTTAAACTGCAGCAGCTTGATGTCATTTGCATGTAATTTAATCCTTGGTAAACACAGTGGAGAGCTCTGCATGATGATGATGATGACAGATGCTGACGCTGCTGCAGCACTCGTCCAATCAGAAGCTGTAGATTCTTGCTGCCTTCAGGTGCTGCAGGAATTTAATAAACAACAGAGGGAGAAACTGTTTATGAAGTAGTAATTATGCTGATATAACCTGTTCTACGAGCTGGAGGAGAGAGATTTTAAAATGAAAACCTGCGCCTCTGTGTGTGTGCTGCCGGATTCAGATTAATACCCAGCGCTCTGGCTGGACTCAAGTTGATCTAAATATCCTCCCACTGCTCATTTAACACCTTTTACACTTTATCTCAAATGTTCATGACTGGGACATTAGAGGGTTCAGACACCATGTGCAAGTAAAAATAGTGTATCAAAGCTGTTTTTATGTCAGTTAGACGTAGACTTAGAGATACTTTATTGATCCCAAAGGAAATTTAAGTATCCAGTAGCGCATATAATATATAATATAATATAATATAATATAATATTATATTATGATGCCAATACATTTTATTTTTATAGCAAATTCAAAAATACAAGTTGACCAAAGTTCTGTACAATAAACACTCAAGTAAAACATATAATAACAATAAAACGAAATCGGATACAGGTAATGTGTTTTTAATAAAGACTTAAAATGCTCAAGCATTTGTGCAGATAATATAATATAATATAATACAATATAAGGGTATGGTAGAGTAACATAAAAGCCGAGATAAGAAAGGTAAGAAAATAAATACACTATATACATCCATATAAAATTATGTACATCGATATGTCATGAGATAAAATACTAGAAATAGAATAAATGAAGAAGAAAACTGCACCAAATTAAATATGCGTAATATATAAACTGTGCAAAGAGTGTGTGGAGTGTGATTCATTATCTTGGCAAATCAGCAGCAGGTTAATCATGTGACCTCGTCTCTGTGCCCACAGCTGTACAAGAGGAGAAACGTGTGTGTGCCCTCTAGCGATGAATCCATGCTCGAGTGTCCGATCCAGGATCCAGACATCAGCTCCACAGTTCCTGTTGCAGGAGTACGTAGTTTTTTTTTTTTTTTTACCGTTTCTTTCCTTCTTCACCTAATGCATCGGTATCGACCACACTGATCTGAACTGAACTGGTGAGGAGTTTAATCTGTGTCTCTGTGTGTGTGGATCTGTTGTGCAGGACGCAGTGATAACTCCAGATATGATTCAGATGATCTTCTCTGAAGACCCAGACCAGCAGCTGATTGCTACACAGAAATTCAGGAAATTACTCTCCAAAGGTTTGTGTTGCATCATGGGAATCCTAATGTTTAAATGCAAACGATTTGAGACAAGAGTGGAAACATTAGAAAGTGCTACATCATAAGTGATCGGTTTGTTGTTTGACGATGATCTCTGCAGTTGTGGACAATGAAGAAGAAGCTGTTTCATGTCCTGAAGTCATTAAAAACAGATGCACAAAAGAAATCTTAAGTTTTAATGAACATTTAACTACATGAGCAGGTGGGATCTGTGGTTTTTATGACTTTATATGCGTTAGTTGTGGCGTCTTTTACATATTTATCCGTCTTTGAATCAGGCTACGTTCAGTAAGAGAAGATGTGTTGATGCTGATGTTGATGTTGATGTTGATGTTGGTGTTGATGTGTTCCTCTGCACAGAGCCCAACCCGCCCATCGACGAGGTCATCTCCACTCCCGGTGTCGTGAATCGTTTTGTGGATTTCCTGAAGAGGAGTGAAAACTGCACACTGCAGGTGAGAACTATATACAGACACACACACACTCAGGCTTACACTCACCAACCTGTGAGGTGGAAGCTGTGATGTGTGACATAGGTCGTGTTGAAACCAGCCTTGTTTAGTCTGGTTGAAGCGAACCGCGGGTTAGAGCGGTTTATTTCTGGTGTGAACTCCATCTGCACCAATAATAGGAAGCGAACCGTCTTACGCAGCATTCATTTATTTGTTCGCTCATGGAGACGCATGGACTCTATGAACAAGAGCTGCTGTTATGATGAGCCAACGTTGTGATTCTGAACTTATCATTGTACACCAAAGAAAAAAAAGTTGTGGTCAGCTCTCATTACTTCCTGTGGTCTTCTGTGATATAATCGTCTGATTGCAGAGTGTCTTAAGCTAAACGTTTGTGTTAATACATTATTTTTTTGCCACAGTCTTACCAGCCGTTCACATGTGCGGCGCATTAAAGTCTGCTGATACACAGTCTAGATCTGCACCAACATTAAAATAAGCCGGCGATGCTCCATGATGAGATTGCGAGGACGTTGCTGTCAACTTGCTTAAACTGTATGACCGATAACCGAACGACATTTGTGGCCACGTGACTTTTGTTTTACAATTTTTGGACCGTTTGAGTTCGGCCTTTGCGAACGCAAACCAGACCAATTGAAAATCTGCAACAATGTATCAGTAGTCATGTTTCCATCAGCCTGTTTAGATGCGCATCTAGAAGTATTGCATCGGAAAATTATGATGGAAACGTCGTAATTCGAACTAAAATGTCCAAAGTCTGTACTTTTTAATGGATACACACAGGATTTGAATTTCTTTTAATGCGCATTTCTCAGTGATTTGAAACACTTTTGGATGGAAACATGGTTATTGTTACCTTGATTCTAATCAGATAGCAGACCTTTAGGTGTGAACCCGCCCTTAGATGTGTGTTCAGTGTTTAATCTGATAGTGTGAACCTCCAGCTTCACCGTGGGTTGTGTTACTATCAGTTGGAGTTGCATTGAATTTACAGTGAATTTCACAATGACGTCTCTGCAAAATGATGCACAACAGATGTTTAACTGTGAGGATGACGACAGGATGATTGAACTATGGATCATCATGTCTTATTATGTGTAATTTACCCAGAAAAGCGAGGAGAGACGGATCGTGTTTTTAACTTTTGCCAGACTGTGGCCTGACGTGTGTGTGTGTGTGTGTGTGTGTGTGTGTGTGTGTGTTTCCAACAGTTCGAGGCGGCCTGGGCGCTCACCAACATTGCCTCTGGTACCTTCCTGCACACCAAGGTGGTGATTGAAACAGGAGCTGTTCCCATTTTCATTGAGCTGCTGAACTCTGAGTACGAGGACGTCCAGGAGCAGGTGAAAAAGAGATTTCTTCTATGTACAAATGATCAACATCAACCAGGCTGTAGAGTAGCTGTTTAATCGATCCATTACATTGATCCAAATTGAAACTATTGATACATGGGTACATTTTTTCATAAAGGTTAGGACTATATACAGGAAAATAAATCTGGACTCAAATGTGGGAAAAAAATACAATTCATTTTTGCAATGCAACACTATGTTTCTTGACAAATTTTACATAATTTGTCACAATATATGTTTTTAGAATAGGTCCTGCTCAGTATTGCCGAAATGCATTAACATTTTAATATAGAAATACAGCACAAAAAAAAACCTATTTCAATTATGGCTAATGTTTTCAGAAGAAAGTATATTTTTTACAAGTACCCTTAAATCCACTGTAGGTGGATAAATATCTAATATTTATAATTATTTTGTGGTTACACCATTTGACATTTTCAGGGGCATTGTTAGAAAAAGGTTCAAAATTCAAATTACATAAAAGCAACATAATTACGAAATGTACATTCGAACAAACCTGATGCATGCCAGTAAAACAATTTTTTAAAGATATCTCTGACTCGCATATCATCATTTATAAGATGCGCCTTTATTTTGAAATTCCTCTCTAAGCGATGATGAGTATCAGCTGCAATTTCAAAGATGTGAGTGTAGGTAATTACTAAGCTCTAAAAAATATTTACTTTGAGACTCTGAATAGGATTAATGTTCACACTAAAATCCTGCTTTAATGTAAACAAACAAATGAATAAGCTCAATAAATCAAAAGGTGTCACTTTATAGCAAACAGGTAGTAAACAGTTTCTTATTTAAATGTCTGGTTGGGATTAGAAATACGTGTCAAATGATGTTTTAGCTGCTTTTTAACACTTGATATGAATAGAACTTACTGTTTTACTCTGTAATACCGACAAACAACGAATAAATCGTCGCCCATTGTGTTGATATAATATCACATGGGGATGAAGCTCGTCGCTGTTTCTTGCTCAGTTTGTGAACGTTGGATCTGAGCTGTTGCAGCTTTGGTTGAACGTCGCCTACAGAGCAGAGCAGAGCTGAAACCTGAGTCCAGTGGAAACGAAAACAGAACCTGAGTCAGAACAAACACATGAAGCCGTGGGTCACTGGGTCGCTTCAGTGTGAAACGAGCTGATTCATACTGGGAATGAATCCGTAACAGCTGCACAGATGGATAATTGTATTACGGTTTTGTGTAGTTTTAGTCGTTAAAGTCACATGAGGTGTGTTGTGGTGTGTGTGTGTGTGTGTTGCAGGCGGTGTGGGCGCTGGGGAACATAGCCGGAGACAACGCAGAGTGCAGAGACTACGTGTTGAACTGTGGCATCCTGCCGTCTCTGCAGCAGTAAGTGTCCGACCTCAACGTGTCAAACGTCACAGAGTCGGTTCATTACAGCAGCTCCATCATCTCTCTGTGTGTGTCTGTGTGTGTGTATGTTGTGTGGTCACATCCAGGCTCCTCGCTAAATCCAACCGTCTCACAACGACCCGTAACGCCGTGTGGGCTCTGTCCAACCTGTGCCGAGGGAAGAACCCGCCTCCGGATTTTGCCAAGGTGAGTCCACCTGTCTGTCGCTGACCTCACTCACCTGTCGTCATGACGATGTGAAACTCATCAAATACACAAACCAACAACCCCAGCACACTCTGGTGGACAAGTTGTGACCTGCACATTCACCACGCTATGAGATTATAACAGAACGTTACGAGAGAGAGTTGTTTTAGAGGCAAATGCAGAGACTGCTTGATGAAAAACTGGCCCCAACAGGAACGTGCATCAGCGGTTTTGCATGAATTTACCTCTAAAACAACTCTGTCTGGTAATGTTCTGTTATTATCTCATAGCGTGGTGAATGTGCAGGTCACAACTTGTCCACCAGAGCGTTGTGGAGTTGTTGGATTGTGTATTTGATGAGTTTGATGAGGGAAACCAAGAAATCCCACTAGCCTCCGTAGTGTAGCTCTGAGCAGCTCACGGCTCTGCTCCGCCGTTCTAAAAATAGCTTGCACCGACAATTAAAGGTAACGAACCTACTGCTATGGGCCAATTTGCCAAAATGTTGAACTATCCCTTTAATTTTGATTTTGAAGAAAAATAATCACATGTGTTCAGCCAAATTTATTTACCTGTCTGGGACATCTGATGACCAAACCTCATGAAACACAAGAGTTCAATTTGAATCAATGTATTTTCAGATCTCAAAGTGTCTGAATTTAATGAGAAGATATCATAGACTGTTTTAAAGAAGATATACATTTTTTTATGTAAATAATTTATATAATTTATTTTTATTTAGCCTATTTTCTTTTCATTTGAAGTAGGCTATCATCAAATTACAATGTACAACAAGGCACATTTTGTGATACAAAGATTGAAAAAAATCTCAAAAATCCCATGAGCCTCCATAGCGTAGCTCTGAGCAGCTCGCGGCTCTGCTCTGCCGTTCTAAAAATAGCTTGCACCGACAATTAAAGGTAACGAACCTACTGCTATGACTATAGGGATTATGACAATGGGCCAATTTGCCAAAATGTTGAACTATCCCTTTAAACCGGTCTGTCACTCTTTACTCACTGTCCTCGTCTCTTCCTCTGTGTGTGTGTCAGGTGTCTCCTTGTCTCAGCGTGCTGTCCAGGCTGCTGTTCAGCAGTGATCCAGATGTGCTGGCCGACGCCTGCTGGGCTCTGTCCTACCTCTCCGACGGCCCCAACGAGAAGATCCAGACGGTCATCGACTCGGGCGTCTGTCGCAGACTGGTGGAGCTGCTCATGTAAGAACCCAACGCACCCAGTTTAGAGAGATCAGTTATTTATTCACTAGACTAGAAGGGAGAAGCGCTTTCCAGTTACAAAACAAACACAGAAAAATGGACGATTTAATATAACAAAATGAAAATTAAACTCTTTTATACTTTTAAATATTAGATTTCAATGCAAACTATTTATAAAGTTTTTGAAAAGCCGTACAAACTTACGACAAAAACATGTAATGGGCACCAAAACAAAAAGGCCATCGTTAGCAATACTATTTTAAATGATTTTAACACACACAAACATAAGAATAACATGGCTGATTTTAATGTAAAGCAATTAGCGGAGAAATAAAACAGTGAAAAAGTGAAATGGTAGCTGTCTTGAATATAAACTCAAAGCGTGTCATGCTAAACTATTATAACACAACACAAGCAAAATGTTCCCATGGATCTCGAGTGCTGATTTGACAGGTGAACTGTATTTAATGGGAATCTTCTGTTTACTCCAACGCACTTTGCATTTCATCTACATATCCACTGCCGTGCTGGAGATTCGTGTTAAACTGCATATTAGCACAAATCTACTGGGAGTAAACACAAGCAGCACTGTTTGTAAAGTCACATCCGTGTGTGAACGAACGCAGCCCATAACAGGAAATAAAAGCATCGAATAAAAAAAAAGAAGAAGTTATGAATGAATAATTTATCCATCATGAAATACTTCAGATGAAATGTAACAGCAGCGAGATGTAACAGTGTGATAGCCTGAGTGTCACGGAGAAGCTGAATGAAGAGGCTGTTAACTGATTTACTGATAGGAAAAGCAACATCAGCAGGAAAAACAAAATGATTTATGAGAGAACAAATCTATGTTTAGAAACTGGCTTCTCATATCGTTTTCATACTCCACTATTTATCCATTTATGAATTCATAAATGGTGCATTTAATGGGTGTTAAATAAAATAAATATATTTTTTAATCTGTTCTTTAAATTTGTAATATTCATTTTCAATTCCAGTTTTTAAATTATGAGCTAATTTGAAATTAAACAATCAATCACATTTTATTTATAATAGAACCTCCAATTCAATCAAGAGCAATTAAAGTGTTTTACAGTTTGATTCAAAAAGCAATAAAGAGGTAAAAGCAAAGGGACGTGGAGACTGATGCACATAAAAGATGAGGAATAAAAATAGAAATAATCAGTGAGATAACGATAAAAGGAATAAAAACAAACGCAGCAGTAATAAATGAAAGAGACAAGATAAGGAATAAAAGATGAGAACAATCAGTAAAAACAACAAATACAGATAAAAGTAATAAATAAGGTAACTCTAAACCACAGCCGCCACTTTTCACTACATCAAAGTCAGACTAAAAAGAGTTTACTTTTAAAAGTTTCCAGCTCCTCTCAGAAAATGGATGATAATAATTGATAATAATAAGAAAAAACTGTTTATTTTAAGACCTCACTCTGTAATGGACGAGTCCTGTTCAGACTCTCAAACCAAATATTTTTAGATCTTGATAATTAGCTACACACATGTCTCTGGAAAATGAAACATGAAACTACAGAAGACATCATCATAGCTCAGACATGCCAGGATATTTTCAAAATAAAGGCGTGTGTATCATTGTCTGATGGATGTTTTCCTTTTGGATTGATGCTATTTACTTATTGATGATATAATCGATGTAGATTGGTGTATTGTTGAAACCTCGGTGGAAAGAAATTGAATTGTTTCTCAGTGTTTTAATGTGAAACTGTGTGTGTGTTGTGGTCTTTCAGGCACAGTGACTACAAGGTGGTCTCTCCTGCTTTACGTGCGGTGGGAAACATCGTGACGGGAGACGACATCCAGACTCAGGTACTGACTCTCCTCCTTCATCCCCTTAATTCATTTACTATCACAGTGTTGTTAACCCTCTGGGGTCTATTGCTGCGTTCAAGACAACTCGGAAGTCGGAAAAAAACGAGCTCCGAGTTGTAAAAAATGAATTGAACGGCGTCGAACTCGGAAATTACAGGTCGGGAACTCGGGTATCATATCAGAGCTCCGACTTTCCGACTTGACGTCACGACAACATCAAAACATGGCAGCCCTCGTCTTAAACGGTTAGAATTTAGACATTTTAAGTTATTTGCTGAGGTTTGAATGCATATTTTTGTGTAGTTATTGCAGTAGCCTATATGAAATACGTTTATATTAAGCTGTGATTGTTGTATGGTGTGAAATTGCGGCCCTCGTATGTGACGGAAATAACGTTTAACTGTTATCAAGGCTATAACATTATATGTGCACTCATCTACGGCGTCTCCTCTCCTCCAAAATAAACATCATTTACTGCTGCATTTATTTTCCGTATTCAGCTATAGCCACAATATGCCAAACTTCCTTCAGGTATCCATGTTTTTTTTTCTCCCGAGTTCCTGCAGCGTGAACGCAATGATGTCGGAAGTCGGAAATTTCCGAGTTGGGAATCCCGACCTCCGAGTTGTTATGAACGCAGCATATGATCACATGACGTCTTCAAAGCGCCATAAAAACTTCCACTTCAGTTGAAAGTGCGGTTTTGAAACTCTCTTCCAGTTTTTATTTGATAGACCATGTAAAACCAGAGATACAATCATTTTAATTTGATAGTATATGCCTGTAGAAGGTCACAGACCGAAAGCTTGCAAATAAATTGAGATATGCACAGAGTTGAGTGTGCGATTGCTGATTTTGTTTGTCGAATTTCATAGTATAAAAAGTATTTATTTCTGTGTATTTTTGGGCCCAGGGTGTTAATAAAGCAGGAAATAATTAGCCGATCATATTGATTAAGTTGTGCTGGAAAAAAAAGATGGTCTGGGAAACAATAGGTGTGTGTTTGGGTAAAATGATCGTTTTTGTTTCATTCTATAAATGACTGATAACAGTTTCTCCCAAAAATTACAACTGGTCAAAATAACAAAAAGAGATGCAGTGTTTTCAGACCTCAAATAATGCAACAAGTTGATATTCATTTTTAAACAGACCACTAATGTTTTAATTTAGGAATCGTTCAGAATAATATCGATGGAAATTTCAGTTTTAATCCTGCAGCAGCAGTGATTGTTTACTGATTATTTACTGATGCATATATTATAGTTTTAAGATTTTCTATTAAAATAAAGTCAATAATGACATTTTTGTATTCTCTTTTTATTTGGAAAAGTATCGAAAAACATGTTGGTACTGATACCGTCCGGTACCAAAATGTTGGTATCGTAATAGCATAATGTGACCATGTAGATACTTTACTATACACTCATACTGTCTGTAGTTCTGCTTGAATTTCCTCTCAAAATGCAGCAGATTGATGCCTTCAAATATGAAATATTAAAAATTTTCTTCCAGGGGAGCATGCCCCCGACCCCCCTAGAACAGTCGTATCCTTCTCACCTTTTTGACCCATGACCCATTTTCATGTCTGTACTAAGCATGGGCATGTTAAACATTTTTAAAGGCAAAATCAAAAGTATTTAAAAACAAAATAGACTCAGAACGTCGAGTGTCTGATGTTTCCGTCGCCCTCTGCTGTCTGTGTCCCGTCACCTCAGGTAATCTTGAACTGCTCGGCGCTGCCATGTTTACTGCACCTCCTCAGCAGCCCCAAGGAGTCCATCAAGAAGGAGGCGTGCTGGACCGTGTCCAACATCACGGCAGGAAACAGAGCTCAGATCCAGGTAACGGCCGCCTTCACCCGTCCCTCAGTGTTTCCTGTGTGAAGGAGAGACGCCGTCCCACGCAGCTGATTAACTGTGTGTGTTTTTTTCTACCAGAACGTGATCGACGCCAACATCTTCCCGGTCCTGATCGAGATCCTGCAGAAGGCCGAGTTCCGCACGAGGAAGGAGGCGGCGTGGGCGATTACCAACGCCACCTCAGGGGGAACACCGGCACAGATCAGGTGTGTTTATCATCACAGAGAGAGAGAGCAGGGTATCCGCGGGGTCTTGAATAGTATTAAAGGGTGATTGAATGAATTTTGGGAAAATTAAGACCCTTAACAAGTATTAAAAAGTATTTTCATGACTTTATAAAGTCTTAAATTTTGACGGTATTTTTTTCTGAATTAGCTGTCCAAGAGTTTGAGTCCTAAAGACATTGTAAAAGTGTGTGAATTTATTCATTTTATTAAAAAACAAAGATGAACCTGTACATAAAAAAGAAAAGAAGATTGTTGTTTTTGTTTTTTGAGAGTTGAGCAATGTTTTTTTTTTGTTTTTTTTTAATAAACTTTGCCTTTGATTTTTTATCCTATAGCCTATTTTGAATTCTGTTGTATCATAGTGGTCTATAGTCTTTATCACAAACTAAAACTGTTAAGTCAAAAGTGTCACTGATGTATGGTTACAGCTTGACGTGGCGGTGAGGTATTGAAAAATATTGAAAAGGTCTTGAAAAAGTCTTAAAAAGGTATTAAAATTAACTTCAAGATTCCTGTGTGTATACCCTGGAGAGGGAATCCAGATTTTGAGTTTACGTTAATCAGTTTATTGAAAATGAGAGAACTTGAGCGTCTTTATTCAGACTCTTCTCCCCGTGTGTGTGTGTGTGTGTGAACAGGTATCTGGTTTCTCTGAACGCCATCAAACCCATGTGTGACCTGCTGACGGTGATGGACTCGAAGATCGTGCAGGTTTCTCTGAACGGCCTGGAGAACATCCTCAGACTGGGAGAGCAGGAGGCCAAACAGAACGGGACCGGCATCAACCCGTACTGCGCTCTGATCGAGGAGGCCTACGGTACGGCTAGCTATGACATCACAGCTACGACGTCACAGCTACGACATCACAGCACCTCCACTGACTCACTGACAGATGTTTATTGAGTCAGTTGCTAAGACAGATGCTGCACAGTTACATTTTCTTTTATAATCTGATAAAAAATTGTTTGTTGGCTTCAAGCATCTTATGATCATTTGATAGAAACTAAGATAGATACTTAGATACTTGATTGATCCTGAGGGAAATTTGGGAACTTTATCGAGAGTCAAAATCGGAGCATTAACCATTCGTGTTTTATTAACTCACATTGACCTTTATGTTGCTACGTAAAGCCCTTTGAGACAAACTGTTTGTAAAAATGGGCTATACAAATAAAATTGCCTTTCCTTGCCTTTTGGACCAGGCTAGTCCATCAGTTCAAGTTAACATTTGCATCAAGTATGAAGGAATGTGAGGTGAATTAACTAATAAGATATATATTTATTCACCTCAACAATGGGAAAATTGTCAGTTTTGCAGCAGCAGCAGCAAGCATTATTGAAGAAAAAAAAGAGTTTTGTTCAGTGTAATAAAAAGTGGTGACATTATGTGCAGATGTTATATTGGTGAAAACAGAGGGACACATCAGTTAACACCGCTATCACACACATTGTTAAAGGGATAGTTCAACATTTTGGCAAATTGGCCCATTGCCATAATCCCTATAGTCATAGCAGTAGGTGTGTTACCATTAATTGTCGGTGCAAGCTGTTTTTAGAACGGCGGAGCAGAGCCCCGAGCTGCTCAGAGCTACGCTACGGAGGCTCATGAGATTTCTTGGTTTCCCTCATCAAACTCATCAAATACACAATCCAACAACTTCAAAACGCTCTGGTGGACAAGTTGTGAGCTGCACATTCACCACGCTATGAGATAATAACAGAACGTTACCAGACAGAGTTGTTTAGTTGTTTCCAAAATGTTGAACTACCCCATTTTAATAAAACAGTAAAAAAAAACAATGTTATTAATGAAATAACAGATCCAGACAAGAACAATATTAAACCTCCTCTTTTCTCCTCTTTTTTTCCGTCTCCTCCTTCAGGCCTGGACAAGATCGAGTTCCTCCAGAGCCACGAGAACCAGGAGATCTACCAGAAGGCCTTCGACCTGATCGAACACTACTTCGGCGTGGAGGAGGAGGACGCCAGTCTGGCCCCGCAGGTCGACCAGAGCCAAGGCCAGTTCGTCTTCCAGCAGCAGGAGGGGCCCATGGAGGGATTCCAGCTTTAACGCCACCTCACCTCCACCACCGCCCCCCTTCATCATCATCATCATTATCATCATCATCATCATCATCATCTTCTTTCTTCTTTCTTCTTGGTCTGCGAACTCTTCTGGGACCAGCTCCCTCCTCCTCCTCCTCCTCCTCCTCCTCCCCACACCTCCACCTCTAATATGCCTTCACAACAACAACAACACACGCTCTGGCTGGAGAGACAGAGAGAGGCCTGTAACTATGGAGACGGACGGACAGATGGACAGACAGTGAGAGCTGATTCCCCTGAGCGCAGGCTCGGCTCGGCCCGACCGGTTTTCTCTCCCTCTGACGCCACGAAAAAAAAAGCAAAAAAGCCGAGTCATGTTAGAAAGAAGAGTTCTCCGTTCCCCCTCGGTTGTGATGTTGATGTTCCTTTGACTTCCTGTCCTGATGGAGTGCAGTGCAGAGTATTTATGTTACAATTAGAAACAAATCAGCATCCACATCCCTTTTTGAATGTGAATCTACCTCTTCAGTCTAAAGAAAGAGTGAGAGGGAGAGAGGGAGGGAGAGGGTGGATGGACGGAGGAAGGGAGAAAAAGAAAAGAAAAGCCCTGAATGAACAGATAAAGCATCGGACTGATTGTTTTTCTTTTATTTCTAAGGCTAAAATCGAATCCTGAATAAACTCGTGGGTGTTGAGGTTTGGGCTGCAGAGGCTCAGCTCTGTATCCCATGATGCAGCTGGTTAGACAAGATGTTTTTCTTCTGTTTTCCAGCCTCGTGTCATGATTAATCCTAAATTATTCTCTCTGCCTGCATCACTTTGTTCGTGTGGTGGACCGGTCGACTCGGGAGGGTTTTTTTGTATATTATATATACATGTGAGAGTGTAACCAGAGTATTTAAAGTGGCTGCCAGAGGAGGGAGGTGTGATATGCAAATTATGTTTCCTAGCTGATGCAGTTGTCGTGTTTACATCACGATGAGGACATTCATCTCCTCCCTTTACTCTCTGATGTTTTTTTTTTCTTTTTTTTTTAATTTCCCATGTTCTCATGTCGTGGTCGACGTCTTAGGATGGAAACACACTGTGTTTTGGTTTGGTCCTACTTTTTGACTCCCCTCTGAACAGCGGTTGGACAGTTTTTCGATGCGTGCACGCTTGGATACGGGCGACGTCGGCCGGCGGAGAAGTGAACATGAAATGAATCTAATATTTATGTGAAATGGAAAATATTTGTAATGCAGAAATTACATCAAGCACATTGAATTGTGTATAGTTTTCTAATATTTCTGGTTTGTATGATTGTATATCATTTTTTTTTTTTTTTTTTTTAGGTTTTGGTAGTGTTTTCGTTTTCTCCTGTTTGGGAGTTGATTTGCTGTGTTGTTGTGGCTCTCAGTAGAAGTGTGTGTGTGTGTTTGTGTGTTGTGGCTCCTGGTCCAGACTGGATCAGGTCCGACACAGACCTGGATCACACACTTCCATTGTGTAACAAGAATTAATAAACTGATCTGTTGGCTACAAGGCGAACACACTGCATCACAGTGTCCTGACTCACAGTTTCCTCCTGTTATCAAAATAAATGTTTTAAACAACTGTAAAGTGATAAAACTATAAAATACAACAGAGAAGATCTTCTACTCCAACTATAGCTACAGTTGCATAGATAGTGTATAGTATGTATATTGCTTTTGTAATGATAAACAGACACAATCACAATGGTGGTAGAAGCTCTTAAAGTGACAATAACAGGCGCCTGTTTCAAGAAACCACATTTAATATCAGTCTATTTACCAAACCTTCACAAGAATATCAGTCTATAAGTTAGGGCTGGGACGATATGCTTTTCTTCCGATTCGATTCTTCTACGATTTTTTGGATGGCGATTCGATTTAAATTGCGATTCTACGATATTGCCGATTCTCTCGATTTTTAGTCTGCATTTTTAACATTCATCTGCACACAAATACTGTAGGAGCCTATAAATTAACATACTCCATTATAAAGTGAACTTAAACCCTTTTCAAAACCTGTACTCTCTGTATGTAAAAAAGGCTAACAAATGCACATTGCACAATATTTAAAAAAAAAAAAAAAAAAAAGAAAAAAAAAATCGATTTTTGAAAAAAAAAATCGATTTAAAAATCGTCCAAAAAAGATATCGCGATATATATGTGAATCGATTTTTTCTCCCACCCCTCCTATAAGTCTGAAAATTGTCAGACCTTCATTCACATAATGTTGATGCTGAAATCAATAACATTTATTCCCCCAATCAATTGATACTTAATAAATCAATCACAATGGCTGAATGTGAGAAAACTAATGACATAAGTAGGCTATTCATTCATTTATTCATTCATACTTATACTGAGCCATACTGATATTATTTACTGAATGTCTCTGCCTAAAAAACCTGTTGTCCGTTCATTACTATGAGAGCTAAGGCTACTACTATCACAAACAGCCTCCTGAGTGTGATTCCACTTGCCATTACTAACTGATTTCAGTCATTATTGAAAGTGTACTGCATTTAATTTATTATTATTTATCTGTCTGCTACAATATCAAGTTATAAACGGTTTTATTTATTTATTTATTTTTGTGATTTATGAGTTACAAACTCTTATTTTGAATGCCACACCGACGAGCCCCTGCAGTCTTGACCAGTGCGCCCCGTTTGGCCGTTTCTAGGCAACGGTCAGTCAGTCTGCTGGCGGTGGGACTCTGGTAAGTTGACTGAGAACGGAGCTCCTTTAATTAATATGTTATATTATTGATTTTTGATGGTTAAAGTGCAGTTTATTTATGACACATGTGAAGATATGCTCCAGACAACAATTGCTGATGTTAAGTGTGATACACGAAGAATAAATTGCTGTGTATAATAAGAGCTGTTAGCTAACTTTTAACGTTAGCTTGTGGCTAATGTGGCTAGTAGGCTAACTGTGAATCTCATGGATTTTTATTTTGTTCCAGTGTTTGTGTTAGCCCGAGCTGTGACCATGAGACCTGATGGAGAGATGATTTTTACCAGGTAGGCTACCTAATATATTATTTATTGATATGTCATTTTCTACTAACGTACACTCAGTAGTCGAGTTGTAAAAAAAATTCAGTAATTTCAATTTTTTTCACCTTATTAAAAAAAAGCGGGGGGGGGGGGGGGGGTAGTGTAATTCATGTAAATTATATTATATAATTTATTATTATTATGGAGCTTCTCCACTAGTACCAACTCAGCTGGGCTTTAATTGATTTGCCATCTTCATACAGCACTGTAGGAGGGTCTGGGGGCACTCCCCCAGAAAGAAATTGTGATTTTTTAACACATAAATAAGGCATTCTGGTGTACTCTGAGGAGAAAATAAAGGGAAAAGACAACATTGCTTCAGATAAAACATTTAAAAAAGCCCATTTAGTACTGACTAAGGTTCCTTTCATTGTAATGACAAGAATGGCTAAGTGTATGAAAGTGAACTCAGAACTGGTCTAGTGTGGAGCTGTGGCTGGAGAGCAAAAACAAAACTCTGACCGAGAATAGTCACTCCTCACGCTCATAGACGTTAGAAAAATGTAAACACACTAACATCAGTGGGTCACTTGCAGCACCACGCCGGACCGGGCCGCGATATTTTTTTTCCTACTACGGCCAGCCAAGACCCGCCAAGACCCGCCTTACTCCACCTCTGATTGGCTGCCTCTGCAAGGCTAAGCCTATCCCTGCATCTTACCCTAACCTTAACCACTCCCTTCACACGCCTAAACCAACTGTCTTATGTCCAACATTTAATGTAAAAAGGGGATGGAGAGGGGGGATGGCATTTTTACAGGGGGGATGATTTTGATCGTTTTTATTTCAGGGGGGATGCCATCCCCCCCCATCCCCCCTCAACTCGACTACTGCGTACACTCACGGTGGCCGACCACTTCAGAAGTAGGCTACTCACGGTATTCCGGACACTTGAACTTTTCCCGCAAATTACTTAATAAATATTTCCGGGTCATGAGCACTTTATTATATTTATGTTACCCTTGATTCAACCTCTTTTGACCCCGACCACTTCAGAGAGATCATCTAAAGTTTGGGATCATTAGATAGGCCTACTCAAAAAGGAAGAGAACAAGGTGCAGTGTGTCTACTGCAGCGGCGCCGCGCCGGCACCCGTAATGTAATGTTTTTTATTTTGACTTATAGGCTAATTGTACTATTTGCATTTTTTTTTTAAAATAAATTTTATAGCCTATTGTTAACCTGTTTGGCTTGATATTTTATATTCTTTGGTCACAGGTAATTTTCAGAAGGAGCAAATGTGCAATCCTTATTTGTAATGTTGTATGTTTAAATTTACAGTAAGTTAAAGCAGAAGTAAGCGATCCGGTCATTTTGGCTAATGCTGCGTTCCAGGCAGGCTTTTGAAACCGTAAATTACAGCTTCAAGTCACGACTTACGACTTTGTAGCGTTCCAGGCAACCCTCTCGTGTTTTTCCGACCTGTTTTACCTGTGAAAGTCACTATAACGGCCACTCGTAACTTCCGACCTGTGAACTCGTACCAGATCGAACTGGAAAAACTGGAGTTTTACGGGCTGCCTTGAACGCACCATAACGTCTTGTCAGCCGATGGAGTTGGCAGCCCCCGCCCTCGTCATGGATCTATTGGTCCTCGTCCCTACGTCACCATATTCAGGCGCATCCCTTGGCTGCACACACAGCCCTTCATGCCGTTCTCTCTCCTCATTGGATAAAAATGGTAGGATACGAGAAAAGTTTTCTCCTCGGCTCAGAGCAGAGCAGAGTGACTGACAGACCCGTGTTTCGGTCCAAACACTCTATGTAAGTGATTGCTGTCGGAAGATATAGCTATTTAAGACTAATATTAACACAAAAATATCGCTTACTTCTGCTTTAACTGTGTTGTTACCTACTTGTTGGCACTTGCAAGAAATGGGCTTTTTGGAGCCAATAAAAGCCAAATGCTTGATCATTCAAAGCCACATCATTTTTGTTGTTTGTAAATATATAATTTTCCACTTGTAAAAAAAAAGCCATTTGTAAAACTGAAATTTCCGTTTGTTAAGTGTGAATCAGCATTTGTGGATCACCACCAATCACACACATTCATCGACATAGGCGGCCTTACCTATGTTTCAACCGTTTCAATTGAAACGGGCCCCAGCCACCAGGGGGGCCCCCAGCTGCCAGCCACCAAGTAAAAGACAGTACAATAATTCATAGGTTTCACCTTATCATACACACACACGCAGGCCTACATCCACCACACACACAAACAGCTCTGTCCACCGTGCGGTCACACACTCGACCCCTGATCCGCTCTACAACCACTGATGTGCGCATCATGCCACACCGCGACGGTACTAATCGCTCCTAATTAATAATAGCTACGGCAGGAAATATCAATAACAACATAGGCTTACCTTTGAAAACGGCCCACAGACTGTCAATAGACCCTCATTTTCCTTCCCCCAGTAGCCTATTATTCCTTTTCTCTTATGTCCTTTGGTTTTTCCTGCTTTCCTCCTGACGTGAGCCCAGTTGCGTAACCTGATGATTGACGTCTGTCAATCACTTTCCTCCTCTTTTCTTTTTTCCTCGGGTTAAAATGCCTCCAAACAGGCGATCTATGAGTAGGTCCTAACTTACCAGAGAAATCAAACACAGCCAGAGCACAACTAAAATGTGATATTATTGGCAGCTTATTTACAGATTTTAATAATGGAGGAGACAGCTGTCTGTCTGCCTGCTGCTCCAGCACCGCAGCACCGACAGGATCAGCGCCTGGCCCTGTAGCGTCTGTCTGTCCGCATGTCTCGTCCTTTCCTTGTCCGTGGTGCTGAAATAACGCGGAGCACTTTGCTCTCATTACTTTTGTTGCCAATTTAAATTCAGAATATTGTTAAAGCCTCCTAGTTTTTGATTGTGTTAAGATTCCTGTTCGTGTCTGAAAATGTAATGATTTAGCTTTTTGATGAAAACCAACTTCAGTCCTCGTTTTTTCTGCTAAATCCTGGTTTCTTGCCCTGATAGTGATTTTAATGTGTTGTGCGTAGCTACCTGGGATGCATGGATAGTGCGTTTACTGCGTCCTTTCAGGGTTTAAAGCGCAGCGACACATGGGCACGTATAGCTGGCAAATCAAATGTTTAACAGGGTAGGGCCTCATATGAAATATTGAAACGGGCCCCCAGATGTCTAAGGCCGCCACTGTTCATCGACGTAATTTTGAGACGTTCTTTTTGAAATCCACACAGATATGACAGTGACTGTCCTGGTCATCTGTGAAACTACACAAGGCATGAGATAGTACTACTTACTACGCATCAAAGCTGTGTTGACAGAGATCATCCACTTGTGTACAGATGAAACACAACCACTAATCCTGCTTGACTTGACATGCTTAGCTCTAACTCATTACATGTTTCTCCAGCCCGAGGCCATGAAACCTCCACAGGGATCCAACGCGAAGGCGACGGCCTCACCACACCCCACCTCCAGGCCCTGAGTGACAGAGGAGGTACAGATGTGGCAATGGACCAATGTGGTGAGCTCACAATTACATTTAAATTCCCGTTCAGTGTTCAGTGATATATATACAGTATACTGTATATATATCAGATCAGAAAAAAACAGCTAAAATATCATTTGACATTTTTATTTCTGAGCTCAACCGAACATTTAAATAAAAAACAATTATTTTTATAATGAACATTTGTACATCTGTTCACCTTAGTTGCACCACATTATGATTTATTGTGCATTACAATTTTCACCCTCGATAAACAAAACCTAAAAAAAACTTGCTGAAGTGTGTACAGATGGGCAATTGTGTGTCATGATGTTGACACAGTTACACTAAACTACTATTTAACAAGGCGGATAACATTGACAGCATGAATTAAAATAACACCTCATACAAAGCCTACGCTGCGTGGTTGTGGTTGTTGGGATGGGAGAGTAAATAGCCTCAAGTGCTGCTCGTCATCAAGTTACACCCAGAAAGTCCCAGCTCTGAACCCGTCGACCCGGTTCAGCCAGAACAAATAAGACAGTGGTTCCATAAAAGGCTCCAAGATCAATATGATCATTGTTTAGGTGCTGCAGGCACAACAGGAGACCTGGTCACAGCTGAGAGGAATGTCCACAACGTAATGAGATATAAGGAAATGATCACAGCTGACAGTCTTCTAACATTACGTTCACAAGCTCACATTAATGTACACAATCCACATGTGCATGTTCTTGTCCTCTAAACTTGTAACCATCTACAATCTATATCAATATCAATCAATAATGGTCTTTGTTCTCAAACCCTGAAGTTAGCTTGTTACTTTGTTATAACTCCACAAAAAGCTAAAACACTCAGGACTGGTATATTTAATGAGGGATCTCATGTTGTAGAGTAAAATGTAAAAATGTTTTGAGCTTGTGGTGAACATAGATATCAGTTCTGTCTTTTATTTGGGTTGGAAGAACCACAGACGTCAAGGTGAGGGAACAGAAAATGCAAAAACTGTAGCAAAACCTAGGTTTTAGAACCCAGCAGATTTTTATGAATGAAAATGAATAATAAAAAAAAATGAATGAAAGGGATGTCAGTGTTTCACAATGAGCCAGTGTCACTGTCACTATGCTAAAATAAGTAACTGACTCAGCACTGTCTCCTGCGTGGGAAAGCTTAGAGGTCTGTGGTGTGTTCAAGTTGTACGTGGAAATCGGGAGTTTCCGAGCTCAAAGTTGGAATTTTAATCTGCAACGTCCCATGAAGTTTGATATCCGAGTCGGAGAGTCGGATGCCCAACATAAGAATTCAAAATGGCTGATCATCGGGTCAACAGTAAGTGAACACTTTGCAATTTTACTGTTTATTCATTTCATTTTCATTTCTTTATTTATTGAATTGGGACAGTGCACATCATCAACACTGACGCATTAAGCATCAGTGTAAATGTGCCGGACTTAGCACAACTGCTAAATTTCAGCCGCAGTCCCAAGGCAGGTTTCTAAAAGACATAGACACAGAAGACTTTAAAACCTTGTGATGACAAGTCATACAATGGACAATTACAAGACATAGCACTATTTCTCTTGTAATTGTTTCACCTTAAAATCAGCCGTGTACACACTACTGTTCAGTTATTATCTCTAGACATTTTCCGTCATTCTTTGCATGTGTAAAAACCACGTGTTGTTATCAAAATATTATTGCCAACTGTGCCTAGCAGTGGCTAACAGCTAGCCCATTTGTTTGGGTGCTCATTACATGTTTTTGTTGTAAGTTTACTCTGCTTTTTAAAAAAACGTTATGAATTGTTTACATTAAAATGTAACGTTTACATGAAATTATTATATTTTCGTTTCATTACATTAATCAACACCATTCAATGCGTAGGTGACGTCATAATGAATCACTTTGTTATAAGAAGTAATTAAGTGTCTGCGTACATGCCGTGGAACAGCATGAGCATTAGCCGCCTTTAGCTGCTGGTCAGAGGCCTAAATCGCTGACCTGGTCTTGTGTGAATACGTTGTACCACATTTATAAAATCCTTTCCAGTTTATGTTGGGGCGGGGGGTCGAGTCACCTCCCAACCTCAGTCATTTTCACAAAGCTCCTGAAGAATCGTATTAATACTAACCTAGGACATTCAAGATGGATGCTCTGTGCATCAACATTAACAGCGGCTGTATTAATAAGCTGTTACTATTGTTGTCATTACTGTGACAGCGACTGTCACAACCCCACACAACTTGTTTCTACTGACATAGTTAGCACAGTGTTAATGTGAACAAATACCACATGATTAATTGTTGTCATTGGAGCTAATATTATTTACACAACATTTGCACGCTAAAAGCCTCCTGAATAGTTTCATTGGAATGTGGTGAACTCAGAAGGAACAATTGGATTTCAGGTGAAGTACAACATTGGACTTCCATGGTAGTAAATGCAATATATCAGAAATCACACCCACAACCACAAAACCATAAAAAGACTTGACCTTTAACTTAAAGCAGAAGTAAGCAATCCGGTCGTTTTGGCTAATGCTGCGTTCCAGGCAGGCTTTTGAAATCGTAAATTACAGCTTCAAGTCACAACTTACGACTTTGTAGCGTTCCAGGCAGGTTTTTCCGACCTGTTTTACCGGTGAAAGTCACTATAACGGCCACTCGTAACTTCCGACCCGTGAACTCGTACCAGATCGAACTGGTACGACTTCACAGGTCGGAAAAACACGAGTTCCGGGTTGTCTTGAACGCACCATAACAGTCCTCGTCCCTACGTCACCACATTCAGGCGCATCCCTTGGCTGCACACACAGCCCTTCATGCCGTTCTCTCTCCTCATTGGATAAAACTTGTAGGATACGAGAAAAGTTTTCTCCTCGGCTCAGAGCAGAGCAGAGGGACTGGGAGACCCGTGTTTCGGTCCAAACACTCTATGTAAGTGATTGCTGTCAGAAGATATAACTATTTAAGACTTATATTAACACAAAAATATCGCTTACTTCTGCTTTAACTTCTGAATTAATAAAAAATATTTAAAAACACACAGATAAACTTAATACATAAAATCTGTAAAGAAAATACTTCTTCCAAGCTCAAGTACTTGGATCATTTGTCAAAAATATGTTACTGAATGTGGTTACTTGCCTGATAAAAGGGTTCAAATTTACACTTAACAGTCTTGCCCCCATGAGTGATGCTGCTATGAACTAGAACACCCAGAGAAATCATCATTATTTCCAAGAGAAAAATATTGTTCATCATTTCGTACACTTTAACATTTATTCAAACTCTAAAGCACAGTGAGGTAGAGACTTCGTTTAAGTCAGTCAAGTCTCTGAGGTTACATAAGAGCAGGTGTGTTGTAAAGTAAACTGAACCTGTTTCTTGGTGAACCCACTGTGAACAGCCCTCAGTCCAGACAGTCATCACTTCTTCCTCATTCCTACATGACAGCATCATCACAAAGAGCAGCTTTTGGCCCAGGTTTGGTTACAACACACAACAAGCTCTCCAAATCAGAGGTTGTTTTAATGCTGTTAACAGACCATCTGTTCATGACATTCAAGTGAAACCCGAATCTAAAAGGAAGTCAATTTTGATGAATTACTTGTATTGGATTGGGGAGAAAAAGAAAAAATCATTAACAAACTGAAGTGAGACAGATGCTGTGCTATGCTGAGCAGCCAAATCACAACAGACAATACATCAGTGTTTTGGCCAACATTTTATTTTAAAATTCCCATAGCACACCACCACCACCACCACCAAGTGTTTAACACATAAAAGAAAACAACCAGGTTAACCTGTGAATTATTTCGTTATGCCTCTCATGGTCTTAACAGAAATATACATAAATATGTTCTACACAAACAAAACTGTCCCCAACATATGAATTCTACCATTCAAATAAATATTGTAAATGACCTGCCACATCTAACCATCTTTAAATTGTATAGGTGTATTGTTTAACAGACTAGTGTAAGTATGAGTTTAATATGAACAAGTTTAATGAGTTTGGAGCAAAATATCTACTAACTCAGAGAAATGCAAAAGAGTTGCAACAACCTCCCCCCAAAATTCAGCAAAAACTAAGAAGATATTGAAACAAAACAAATATACGGAGGTGGGTAGAGTAGCCAGAACATTTACTCAAGTAAGAGTATTGTTACTTCAGAATAATATTACTCAAGTAAAAGTAAAAAAAAGTAGCCACCCAAATATTTACTTGAGTAAGAGTAAGAAAGTACTTGATGAAAAAACTACTCAAGTACTGAGTAACTGCTGATTTATTCATTTAATGATCAGCGCATGAATGTAATCAAATACACAAAAGCATAAAGTAGCAATGAACATTTTTATTTTGTGTGTGGGTGCATGTTATTCAGCTGACCTGTGGACGGCATGCATTGAAAGTGGAGGCTTTGCTTTATTATTTTGCACTACAACATTAGGCGCCAAACCTAACTTAGTCGTGCATGCATGAATCTGGTGGTTGTGGCCTGGGATGGTATCAAAATTTACTGGCCTAATTTATTGTTCCATTCCGCCCCTGCATTCATCGGTTTATTAAAGGTTTTTTAAAAGTTTATGATTTCCTACGTCTGACCTCGTCTTCTGTCAAAATGGTTGGTATGTTGAGGCTGTATTGATAATAAGGATCTGTGTACATGATTTAGATAAGTGTACATAAATAAATATGAACATTGCATGTCAGTGTTTAGGCTCGGTAACATATAATGTGTTAATGTTTCCAATCTTTACCTACTGTGGAATCAAAAAAACTCACAATGTGACCACAGATATGACTGAAAGAATCCAGTACAGAGCTCTTATTTCAGATCATATAATATCATTGAATGTAAAATCCTTAGAGTTTGCAAAATATTTAGAGTATCACATGCTTATGCGTCTCTTGAGGCGGCGGTGTGTGATTGAGCCCCTGAGCAGACCTGGATACAGGTGCACAGGTGTGTTTGTTTCTTTGTAGTCCGTCGCCACAGCAGGTTTGAGAGGAGCTGCTGGTACAGGCAGGGTCAGAGCACTGGCAGTGATGTGTTGACAGCTGCACTGAGACTCTGACCCTAAACTCCCAGACACAGAGAAAGGCTCAGTGGTTTGATTGGAGTATGCATAGAGATTCTGCCTGAAGGCATTTTGGGTGTTTTTCTCCTTCTTAAAGAGAATTATGTAGCACTTTGGGAAGAAATGGCAGCAGAGGATGCTGTAATTGGAGATGAGAATGACGATCATCTCCACTGCTGACAGGTAGTTTCCTTTGGTGGTCACCTGGATGAGGATAAAGAGCATCCAGGAGATGACGTTGAGCAGCATGCTGAAGGTGATGTACTTTGCGTCGTTATACTCCCCTGGAAGTCTACGTCCTTTGAAGGCACAGACTAAACATACAAAAGCCAAGACAGCTATATAACCTAGCATCACCCAGAAGGACGCATGTGAGCCCTCATTACATCGCTCAAGCAGAATTGTATTTTGCCTATCAACATCCTTTTCAGGGCCTCTGAGGAGCAGCCAGCAGGTACAGATGATGACCTGCATGGCCACGACAACACCGATGATGATATACGGCTGGTAGAGCCTCCTCAGAACATCATGCAGCCCAGGGTTGAACTGGAAGGCCAGCAGGATCTTCAGGCTCTTGACCAGGATGCAGGAGACACACAGAGTGAAGCTGATACCAAACAGCACCTCTCGACTCTTGCACTGGATAGAGTTGGGCCGACCCACAAACAGAATGGCACTGATGTAGCTGACGAGCAAAGAGAAGAGAATGACCTGGCACAGAGGCCCCCCAGCAGCCTTCACTACCGGAGTGTCAGCCTGGTGAAAGAATAGAGCTGATACCATGAGAACCAGGATGATGCCCAGGGCAGTGATGGTCACGAGCGCTATGGCGAAGCCGTCGTCCCAGGAGAAATAATCCACAGTTTTGCGTCTGCAGTTGGGACTGCCTGCTGCAGACCACTCTTCCTTGCCACACTTCTTACACTGTTCCATGTCTGCAAAGGAGGACATAGGACAGAGCACAGGTGCACATAACATACCTGGATACTGCACAGAGCCTTAAGCCTGACCTGGTACTGGTCCATCTGCTGGTCCTGCTCTTACATGTTTGTGCAGTAGCTCTTGTTTGTTGTCACCTATTTCTGTTGCTTCATATAACCTCCCATTACATCCACACTTCTACGTTTTCATTTCAAAATACTTAGACATCCATGAGCCAGTGTGAACAGGACGCAAATTGTCTATTTTGCAGTTAATTAGTTGCCAAGAAATACGACAAACAAGGAACGGCAAAGAGTTGAAACAGAGTTGATGCAGAATTTCACTAAGCAAGAGCAGCAAGTAAAGACAATAGTAAATCCATATCTATTATAGTATTATTTGTTCACGTTTGTTGTGTCAAAATTCACTAGCACCTCCTATAAACAATCCGGCCCACTAATCACCCCCCAATAATAATTTTCTGGTGTCACCACTGTGTATGGATAAAATGTAGCAATAGAGATGTGTTTAGAAATGAAAATATAGTTCTGTGGATTAACCAAAGACCTGACGCCCTGCTCTTGCATTAAATTATGCTGAAACAACACAAGCCTCACACAGTGAAGAATTGGTCCAAAAGAAAGTTACATAACAGGTGATTCTGACCTGTGTGTGTGTGTGTGTGTGTGTGTGTGTGTGTGTGTGTGTGTGTGTGTGTGTGTGTGTGTGTGTGTGTGTGTGTGTGTGTGTGTGTGTGTGTGTTACCTGTTCCATCAGAGTAGTGGTTCTCAGTGCAATTGATGCACTCGTAACAGCAGACATGTTGACCCTCAGCTGTCTTCTTTCTGGTTCCAGGCATACAGCTGTTGAAGCATCTGGATGTGATGTTCTGAGGAAAATACAGAGACCATGATCACAGAGACCTAAGCTGTGGTCAGATTGCTTTTTTTTCTCTCAGGAAGATCCAAGAATTGGGCTGAAGTATGTTAATAGCATCATGAACCCAGCTGTTTCACTTTTCTACGTGTTGATGCTTCTTATCTTATCTCCAATAACAGAAGAAACACCTTCCTTCATGAGAATAAACACGAAATGATGTCTCACAACTCCTCGCTGCGGCAGTATTTAAAGCAATGTCCTGTCGTAGTTTGATCAGAGCAGCTGTTTGATGTTTGGGACTTGATCCAGAACTGATGGAAATCCACTGAAGTCAAATCCATCAATACAGGTTACAGACTGAATTTCTTAATGATATCCTCATCATTATACAACCTACACATAAATGCATTCTTACACTAATTCATAAAGCATTCAAATTGAATTTTCACATAGCCTAATAGCTGTTTAGAAATGTAAAAAGCACTAGTAATGAACATATGAATGTAATGTACTCACTTGCTCAATTCTGTATGTTTGATTATTTATGTTAATGGCTCAACTTGTCTTGAGGATGAGTGAATTGCAGAGAGTTAAATGTTGTCAATGAACACAAATCGTAGTGTGTGTATATAATGGTCCTTCTCCATTAGCACATCTCAACTTGACTTGTTTTTTAAAATTAGTACTTGGTACTTTACGTTTTTTTTGTAGGTATTGCCTCTGGCCTCTGACTGCCCACCACAGATTGGTCAGAGAGTGTTATCACTAGGGTTGGGCATCGTTTAGATTTTAGCGATTCCGATTCCGATTCTCTATTTCGATTCCGGTTCTAAACGATTCTCGATACCGATTCTTTGAGGTGCAGGTCAACAGGTCACAACTTATTTCACAGGATATTTTTTTATTTGACAAACTCTTCACACAGGCCATTTTTGCATGCATGCTTGGAATTCAAACATACATCTTACACAGCTTGTAAGACCTCCAAAAGGCCTCCAAAAATAGATTTTGCCAACTATGGTATTCAATTAAAAGGGAGGGTCCCTAACTGTAACTATAAAACTGAAACTTGGCAAGCAGTCTAACATACAAAGAGCTGCAGAACAGGTGAATGTATATGCAACAAAATAAAACAAACACTGGAGCAGTCATGATGACAAATCAAAAACAGTTTTTGTTTAAGAAGATAATCATGTCTGCCTTCTCAGGCTGAGGAGGTCTGTACACCAGTGACGCGCGGTGCCGGTCAAGAAATGTTTACTTTATTTGCGATGCGGGGCGCGGTGGGGCGGGTCATTAAAAACACTGATGATGAAGTCCAGAGTGTGTTATCAGGGGCGCGCTGATGTTGACGGGAAAGCCGGCGGAGGTGTGAGGGAACCGGGTGAGACGGCGGCTGGGCGCATCAGCAGAGCGGGTTGGTTTAGAGCAGAGAGCAGAGAGCAGACCGGGGAGAGGGAGAGGCGGCGGTCGCCGCCGCCGCGGCTGCTGCACTGTGACTCTCCCACTCCTCACGAGCTCCACACTGACAAGCTACCGGCAACACAGCGTCTCTGTCTGCCCTTTCAAAGTAAAAAGCCGCTGTCTGACGTTTAATAGCAGCGGGGATGGTTGTGAAAATACATGCGGTGGTGCGGGGCGGGTCAAATTACTTCAAACTAGTGCGAGCGGAGTAAAACAAACAAACTAGTGCGGACATTTAGGAACCGATAAAAAGGATCAAAATGCAAACGGCTTCTTAACGATTCCGGAACCGGACGTTAGGAACCGGTTCCTATTTGGAACCGTTTTTCGGTGCCCAACCCTAGTTATCACTGGAAGAGTCCTGAGCGTAATGTCCGGCAGAAGAGTGAAACCTGCGACTTGTAAAAATGCACTGGAAACAGCAACCACTGATCTGTACTATGACTGTTATACGAGCAGCAACTCCATTGCAACCCCATTGTTAATGTGTTATGTGTTTGTGTCACATATAAAAGGCAGAGCCGAGTAGTGCTATAATTGTGTAATGGAAAAGGGCCATAAAACTACAAAAGTGGAACACACCTCCAGCTCCATGAACTCCTGGGTGGTGCTGAGGTTGGTCCAAGTGAACTTCTTTGTGATAATTTCATATTCAGCCACGATTTCATGGACAATAAATTGAAATTCTCTCGCTTTTTCTGACCTCCACAGGGTCACGACGTAGTCCCGGTAGAGGTCTCCCTCCTTGGTAAAGTTGTAGGTCTTTCCTCCAAGTTCAAACATCTGCCTCTTCAGAATTTTCAGCAACTACGGGACATTATTGTCAGGTATTAGTATCATTATCAGCCTACTTCCCAGTCTACCCAACCACAGTATTTCAACTTGACAAACACAAAAGCCTCTTGCAGTAACTCTGGGCCTTTCAAAGTTGTACAAAAGATGGGGTGGGGTGAGTGCTTCAAAGGCCAAAGGAAAAAAAGTGAAAAAATTGAATAACTCAAGGTGCTGTTCAAGGAAAAGTGAATTAAAAAAGAATTTGTATTTGGATTCAGGACATGAGAAGTAGTTCTATTGTGAAATATGCTGTTAATATAGAAAAATAGAAACAAATCCACAGATGTGAGGGACATGTTGCCAGTTGTCTCAACCCTGTGTTTAGGGTATGTAAACCAAGGTGTCATATGTAGCTACACGTACAATAATTAGTTCCTGTTACCTGAATCCTGTATCCAGACAGCTAATCTAGCCAGTAAACTTAAAAGAATAGTTCACCCAAAATTCAAATTGCACTCATTATCTACTCACCCTCATGTCGACTAAGGGCTGGGAGAAGTTTCAGAGTTATCCGTTGCTTCTCTGAGTTACAGCGGGGCTCGGCGTAGCAGTGCATGTCCATATAACGGTTGCAAATGGATACCACTTTTCTTCGTAACAAAAAGACACACCAAAAAACATCCAAATACCTCCATGCTGCTCGTATGTAATGTCCCTCTTGTATTGAAGCCCCGAAATGCGAAATTGTTCCGAAAAAAATTAAATAAGTCTATATTTCAAGCTTGTTTGTAGCGGAAGCTCCTCTTCCTGGTCTCGTGAGATTTGCGACGCCGCTGACGCCGGCGCAAATCTCGCGAGATTTGGACGGACCTGAACAATTTCGCATTTCGGGGCTTCAATACAAGACGGACATTATATACGAGCACTATGGAGGTATTTGGATGTTTTTTGGTGTGTCTTTTTGTTACGAAGAAAAGTGGTATCCATTTACAACCGTCATATGGACATGCAGTGCTGCACGGAGCCCCGCTGTAACTCAGAGAAGCCACGGATAACTCTGAAACTTCTCCCAGCCCTTAGTCGACATGAGGGTGAGTAGATAATGAGTGAAATTTCAATTTTGAGTGAACTATTCCTTTAACCCATGTGGATTCCAAAAACACAACACACACACAGTCATGTGTAAATACCTCCTTTGGTTGCATCTTGCCTGGTGTTTTACAGTCTTTGCTCCTGCAGAGTGAAGACACAGCTTGAGCAATAGCACTCACAGCCATCTCCAGACTGAGGAGAGTGCCATCACGACTGATAATATCAAATAACTTCAGAGCCACATTGAGCACCTCGGCATCAGTCTGGAGACCATAGGATTTTATTTCTTTGTAGAACTCCTGCAGAAAGCCATTATTTCCTGAATCTAGACGCCCAGGTTCCTCCAGCCTGCTGAGGTACTCAGTGAATGATGTTGGGTTTCCATTTTTGAAAGTGAAACCCACCACATGTCCGATTTCCTTTAGAGTTATGTTTCCATACAAATAACCACTGGAGGACCAGCTGTCACTGGCCAACCAGACTCGTCTCATTGATTCCAAGCTATTCTGATTTCTTAGTGTCTGGTTCTTCATCTCTTGGAAAAGATACATCATGTGATACCAACTGGCAAATGAGACGATGACCTTTACATTTGTGTGTTGGTAGATGGTTTTGGTGGCACTCCGTATTTCATAGTTGATGTCCTGAGTGTCTGAAGGGAAAACTATTTGAAAGGCTACACAGATGTTTGCTTGAAGGGCATTGGGCACAAAAAGGTCAAGAGGTACACGACCATATTCATCATCTGTGGTAACAATGCCCACAGTGTTCCAGTTATAATTTTTGATAAAGCGGACCATGGCAGCTGTTTGGTGCTTATCACTAGGAACAGTCCTCAGGAAGGCAGGGAATTGGTCCTTATTACTCAGTCTCTCAGCAGTTGATGAAGGACTTATCTGGAGAACAGAGGACAAAGGTGTGATGTAACTGGGGTGAATGGAAAAGTGGGCAACATATAAATCTGGAGACATTGTTTGTGTAGAAATTAAAGTGCCAACCATAAAACTGTCACACTGAGTCAGCAGCTTGGTTGAGTCTCTTACCTGAGGAATTAAGTTGAAAGTCAGTTGCCTGGCGATGGCAATGGAGACCTCCGAGGTGTACGGACCTACAACAGCCATGATTGGCTGTCTCCTGGTCGAGGTGTTACTTACTGCATGGCAGTCGTGCTGTTGCACCAAGTCTGCAGTGAGTCTCAGAGCTGTGCTCACATCACCGCAGTAGTCCAGGACCTGGTATCCCAGAGTAATGTTCACTTCTGTCAGCAGTGGGGATTTATTACTCTTCTCTATGGCGTTAATGAAAATCAGAACATGGGTCAGGGCTGTCCAGTCCAACCTAAATGAACAGGACAAACAATAACTATGGTATCAGTAATAATAACTACAATGAATCTGATTTATTCCCTCAAGTCAAGCCAATGCATTTAATGAATGAATGTCAGGTCTCTGTCTTTATGTTGCTTGGACTACCTGTTTTATTTTGTAATCGGTATTCATCCATGTTGTGGTTCATCACTTCCTGTCAAACTCCCTTGGTCTTTTTCCTTCCAATTATCACCACACTGTTGTTTCTGTTTAGATTTTAGTGCATGATCTGTTTCTCTCTCACCGGTTTTGGAGCTTCCCTTGCCCTCTTTGGATTTGTTTGCCTGATTTAGGACTGCCTTCTCATGTTTGACCCGGCCTGCTTTTCTTGAGTAAAGATTTTCAGAATTTGGACTATACTTTGTTTGTGTTTTTTCTCTGCGACTGAGTATCCTGGCAGTCTTTGGCCTTGTCAATGAATGAGTTAATTAATTTGATTTCGAACATGTATCATCTATCATCATAAAAGTATCATCAAATCATAGTATACACCAGGGGTCGGCAACCTTTGTGACATTGAGTGCCGATTTGAAATTTTCTTGTCAATGAGGGTGCCACTACAATAAAACGATGTGACACAAAATACAAAAACAACATACCTGTGATTTTATAAAATCCCAGTTATGTTGTTTTTGTATATATGGATAGATAAAATCATTTAATCTATATAACCCACATCTAATCATATTTTGAAGATATTTTCCTGTTATTCACAAGAGGGACCAGGATCCAAGTTCAAAACACTGCTTTTCATATACTTAAGCAATACATCCGCCTCGCACCAGCTGAAGAACGCCCCTTAGCGTGGTATAATGAGTGTATACCACGGCCTGAAGTGATGTATTGCTTTTATAAAATGGTTACCAATAATGGCAATATGAAAGAGGACTACACAATCGATTCCATGTAGTTTTTTATTTAAAGAAAGAACAATTTTTAACTGAAGCTAATATCATATCTAACATATATTGTCCAAGTTCTTCCCAAAACATATAGCATATAATTCTGGGGGGGATTTTCCTCTTTTCATATTCAGAACAGCATTTTTAAGTTCATCTAGGGTAATAGGGGACTCCAACTTGATTGCTTCCTCTTGAGTTATGGAGAGGAGATTGCGATTTTCCATAAATTCACTGCATTTCGACATTTAATGATAAGTCTAAGGTTAGAATAAAAGTTGCGAAATTCTGCATTTATTTCTTGTGGGTCCGTTAATATCGTCGAGCGGCCTATCCTGCGTGTCATTCCCCCCCTCTCTGCCTCCCATTTCCTGTCTCTCTCTGAACTGTCTTATCCATTAAAGGCGAAAAAGCCCCTAAAAATATATTTGATTTTTTTCCCCCTCTAATCTAGTTTTATTTTGATAGGCTGAAAATTATATTGCAGTGTTATAGGGTTAAATCCCTTTAAAGCACCCCAACATTATGCTGTTTTACTAACTTTATTTTATCAGGTGTTTATCATGTAATTTAATTTAAATGGTCTTACCAGTAACACTTCCTCGGCCAAGGTGCGCATGTGTCATTCTTTTGTACGTATCCATGAAGTGGGTACAGCATTCCAATCATGATATCTCCTGGAGCTTCAGCCGTCAGCTGTCCGGTGTGTTTTCCAGCAGCCTGTCCAGTCTTTATGATGATGAGGAGGAGAAGGACGAGGTGAGAAGAGATGATAAGAGCAGTCGAGGCCATCGTCCTGTCCTCTGCTATGTCTCTCAGCTCCCTGTCGCTCTCTGTGCTGTTTTTCCTCCAACACATTGATCCTCCTCTTTTTAAGCATCTTCACTGAGCAAAAAATTCCCTTGTGCCTCCTCCTTGATGCTGCACTGTTCACACATTCTACCCTGCAGCCCTGCCCACCGTTTCGTGACTGATAACAGGTGAGTTACTGTTCAGCAGAAGCATCTGCCATCACATCTGTTGTTGTTGTTTTACATCTTTTTGAGCTGTCAGCTACGCACAGATACCCAAACTCACGAATAGCCTACACAAACGGTCACTCTTTTTTGAACATCAACAGACTCTCTGTAAGGTTGTTTGACATTTGTATTCACAAGGAAGTTAGTAGCTGTTGATGCAAATAGCAACATTTTTTCCATATTAAATATGTGTAAATGGAGACAGATATCTATAACCACACACTGATGCATTGATCACACATTACTGTTTGATACTAATAACCAATTGATAATGGGAACAAGCGATAACATGGTGGGCATCTGTTGATGGGTCCTATAAAGTCCACAACTAGGGAGTCTTCAAATCGGGCACCTGAGTGAGTAAAGTTTTATTCACTAGTATACAGTCAACAAAACCGGGGCCGTGCCCAAAGAAGAGTAGGAGCCCCAAGCACACAACAATGTCAAAGTCAAAGTATCTTTATTGTCCCAAACAGGGAAAATGGGTTTGCAGCCAGGAAGATACAATACATGGTAACACTTTACAATAAGGGTCCCTTAATTAACGTTAGTTAAACAGCATGGAAGCATAAAGTGCAGATGCAAAGTGCCCAAGAAGGTGCAGATTTCAACGGCCTGCTCAATCCTTGCAAATAAACATATGAGCACGAGGCAATTATAACCCAATCGTAAGTTATCTGCTATTCAGCAACTGAATGGCAGTAAGCATGTTAAGGTTTCTCCTCTCCTCTCCTCTCCTCTCCTCTCCTCTCCTCTCCTCTCCTCTCCTCTCCTCTCCTCTCCTCTCCTCTCCTCTCCCCTCCCCTCCCCTCCTCTCCTCTCCTCTCCTCTCCTCTCCTCTCCTCAGTATATTTTTGAACTGTCATTTTCTGTTGTACTTTGTAGTTTGGCCTTGGTGTCTCGCACTCTCTCTGTGTTTCCGCAGATCCACCGGAGCTCCATCTCTCTGCACCAGCCGCCGCCTACATCGCCCCCATCCCACCCCTTCCCCTGCCGTTAGACCGGCCTCCCCTCCCTTCCCATGGACCAGTCTGCCACCCAGTCCTCCCATCGAGCTGACCGGCTCTCCCTGCCCCCCCCCCTCCCCTCACTAGAGACTGCCTTCATCAACCCCTGCTAACATTTCCATATTCCGCACATTCTGTGACAAACTGTAAACTGTTTTCTTGTCTGTAACAACATCTATTGCACGTCTGTCCGTCCTGGGTGAGGGATCCCTCCTCTGTTGCTCACCCTGAGGTTTCTCCTGTTTTTCCCTGTTAAAAGGGTTTCCATGGAGTTTTTCCTCAGTCGATGTGAGGGTCTAAGGACAGAGGATGTTGTTACGATGCCATGTAAAGCCCTTTGAGACAAACTGTTTGTAAAAACGGGCTATACAAATAAAATTGCCTTGCCTTGCCTTAAAGATCATGGGCCCTGACCTACACACTCCTTTTATGACCATGCCTCCTATGTAATTACTGGCGATACTGCCTCCTCCCCTCAATGGTCAGGGCCCCTGGTACTCTTCCCTGTTTCAATTTATAGAACAGGGCTTATCTGACAACTTGATCATTCTAATTGGCAGATTATAAGACCTATAAAGCCATTGGCTGTCTCTTCCATCCTAATCATCTTCCCTACAGTAATAGGATACATGGTGCCCAGTCGACTAAAAATACATTGATACTTCAATTCAACAAATCAACAAATCAAAAGCATGAATCCAAAATCAAAACATAGATCAGACATTGATATATTATAATGAATTTCCCTTTGGGGATTGATAGAGCAATTCTTATTTTATTTTTCTTATATATTATCATTTATAGGACACAACTTTATTTAGTATCTGCTGCAATTTCGTATTTCATTTGCAAAGACGTGTGTGTGTCTAATTACTGGATTCCAAAATCCAGAATCCAGTACAACAACAAAAGAAATTTTTTGAGTGTCTGTCACAGGCTGGAGCGTCTCCTGAGGCAGTGGCGTGGGACCGAGCCTCTGGGCAGACTTGGATACAGGTGCACAGGTGTGTCTGTTTCTTTGCAGTCCATCACCACATCAGGTGTGGGAGGAGCTGCTGGGACAGACAGGGCCAGAGCACTGGTGGCGATGTGTTGACAGCTGGACTGAGACTCTGACCCTGAGCTCACAGACACAGAGAAAGCGTCAGTGGTTTTGTTGGAGTATTCATAGAGTTTCTGCCTGAAGGCATTTTTGGTGTTTTTCTCCTTCTTAAAGAGGATTATGTAGCACTTTGGGAAGAAATGGCAGCCGAGGATGCCATAGTTGGAGATTAGGATGATGATCATCTCCACTGCTGGTCGGTACTTTCCTTTGGTGGTCAAGTGGATGGGGATAAAGAGTATCCAGGAGATGAGGTAGAGCAGCATGCTGAAGGTGATGAACTTTGCCTGGTTGTACTGCTGCGGAAGTCTACGTCCTTTGAAGGCGCAGACAAAACATACAAAAGCCAAGACAGCTATGTAACCTAACATCACCCAGAAGGCCACACGTGAGCCCTCATTACATCGCTCAAGCAGAATTCTATCTTGCCTATCAACATCCTTTTCAGGGCCTCTGAGGCACAGCCAGCAGGTGCAGATGATGACCTGCATCCCCACGAAAACACCGATGATGATATACGGCTGGTAGAGCCTCCTCAGAACATCCTGCAGCCCAGGGTTGAACTGGAAGGCCAGCAGGATCTTCAGGCTCTTGACCAGGATGCAGGAGACACACAGAGTGAAGCTGATACCAAACAGCACCTGTCGACTCTTGCACTGGATAGAGTTGGGCCGACCCACAAACAGAATGGCACTGATGTAGCTGACGAGCAAAGAGAAGAGAATGACCTGGCACAGAGGCCCCCCAGCAGCCTTCACTACCGGAGTGTCAGCCTGGTGAAAGAATAGAGCTGATACCATGAGAACCAGGATGATGCCCAGGGCAGTGATGGTCACGAGCGCTATGACGTAGCCATCCTCCCAGGACAAATACTCCACAGTTTTGAGTGTGCAGTTGGGGCTGCCTGCTGCAGACCACTCTTCCTTGCCACAACTAGTACACTCGCCCATGTCTGCAGAAGAGCACAGAGCACAGAGGTGCACATTAAAACACCTGGGTACTACAGAGACCTCTAACTGTGCGTTCACACCAAAAGCTTCCAAAGCGTCAAAATGCCAAGTCAATTCATTTTCAATGAGAGCCCGGCGACACTGAGCGTCCAAAGCGTCCACAGGCGTCGCCGTGCTTCCAAAGCGTCCAAAGCTTCCAAAGCGTCACCAGATGAGAAGTTGAGCCCTGGTTAACTTTAGGGTAATTAGCTATGACGCGGTTCGGCGGCAACCGGCGACAATGACCAGCGCGATCGAACTTTGACATCAGTCACGTGACGAGCGGCCAAAGCGGCTGAAAAATATTTGCCATTTTGGAAGCTGTCTTGTCTGACGCCCACTCTCGAGCGTTTTTGACGCTTTGGAAGCTTTTGGTGTGAACGCACAGTAAGCCTGACCTGGTAATGGTCCAACGAAGCATCATAACTGGTCATAGCTATAGAGTCGAAGCCTTGCTCATTGGACTCATTGTATCTGAACATGATTCCTTTGTAAGTTCTCAGGCATTACCCTGTCAGATGGAGGCTTTGACAACACTATTACTGTAGTATATTATTGGGAATTATTAAGCACTTGTAAAAGAGCAGAGGATTTTTATTGTGGTTCCTGCTTTAGATAATAAATGTTCAGAAGTATCCCCTGTTTGTTTTCACCAACTTCTGTTTGTTGTGTGATGAAGCTGACATCCTGCTCTTGATATTGTGCATTCAATGATGCTGAAACAACACAAGCCTCACACAATGAAGAACTGGTCCTTAAACATGTTAACAGGTGATTCTGACCTGGATGTGTTTGTCTCTCTCTGTGTGTGTGTGTGTGTGTGTGTGTGTGTGTGTGTGTGTGTGTGTGTGTGTGTGTGTGTGTGTGTGTGTGTGTGTGTGTGTGTGTGTGTGTCACCTGTCTCATTAGAGTAGTGGTCCTCATTGCAGTCGATGCATTGGTAACAGCAGACGTGTTGACCCTCAGCTGTCTTCTTTCTTTTTCCAGGCAAACATCTATTGGAGCATCTGGATGTGATGTTCTGAGTGAAACACAGAGACCATGATCACAGAGTAGAGACCTGGAACCCAGAACTGGGCTGAAGTATCTGAGCTTCCTATCTTATGAGGAAACACTGCATGTTCCTTCATAGAGGAAATGACGTCTCACAATTCCTCACTGCAGCAGCATTTAAAGCAATGTCCTGTTGTCGTTTAATCAGAGCAGCTGTTTGCAATACTGTGTAATTTGTTCATTGTTCATTACATTGTACTTTGTAATAAAATGTTATCATTTTATCCTATATTTTAATTGTTGTTTTTGTAGTATATATGTGTGACTGTGTGCACAAGTTAAATTGTATTTCTTTGATTGGAAGTATCTTATTGTTTTGTTTTGTTTTTCAATAAGAATATTTGGAGAGAAAAAAACAGGTTTTTGTTCTTTTAACCTGGGAGTCGTCATGAAGTACAAACAGACTGAATTTCTTATGAAGAATATCATCATCATTATACACATTACACGTAAATGCCTTCTGACACTAAATCCTAAAGCACAGATGGACTTATGGCTGAATGTAATATACTCACTTGCCCAATTCTGTATACGTATTTAGGCTATCTATTATTTTAATGACTCAAAGTGTCTTGAGCATCAGTGAATTTCAGATTTCTTGAATGAATTGTTTTTAGTAAACACAAACTGTATGTGTGTCTGTGTATATAAAACTACCAAAGGGCATCATACCTCCAGCTCCATGAACTCCTGGGTGTTATTGAGGCTGGTCCAAATGAAGGTCTTTGTCTTTATGTCGTACTCAGCCAGGATGTTATGGACGTTGATTTTTTTATCATCTGACTTCCACAGGGTCAGGTCGTAGCCCAGGTTGAGGTCTCCCTCTTCTGTAAAGTTGTAGTCCTTTCCTCCAAGTTTAAACTTCTGCTTCTTCAGAATTTGCAGTAGCTATGGAACATTATTGTCAGGTATTAGTATCATGATCAGCCTACTTCCCTACAGTATATGAGTCCACAAAACCACAATATCTCAACTTGACATGATAAGTGGTTCTACTGTTAAATGTGATGTTTATAGAGAAAAACTTGAACATGAAGTCCACAGGTGTGAGAAACATGCTGCCAATTGTCTCAACCCTGTATTTATGGTACGTAAACCAAGGTGTCATATTTAGTTTGACAATGATCAGCTAGAACCTGATCATTTGTTCCTGTTATCTGAATCCAGACTTACCCTTAATCTAGCCTGTAAATTTAACCACACACACACACAGAGAGAGAGAGAGAGTCATGTAAGTACCTCATGTGGCTGCACTTCGCCTGGTGTTTTACAGTCTTTGCTCTTGCAGAGTGAAGACACAGCATGAGCAATAGCGCTCACGGCCATCTCCTGACTCAGGACAATGTCATTCTGAATTCTCCCTTTGACGATCTTCACAGCCTCAGACAGCACCTTAGTATCGCTAAGGGAACCATTGGCATTTATCTCGTTGTAGAGCTCCTGCAGAAAGCTGTTATTCCTTGAGTCTAGACGCTCAGCTTCCTCCAGCCTGTCTAGGTACTCAATGAATGATGTTCGGTCTCCATTTTTGAATGTAATGCCCACAATATGTCCGATTTCCTTCAGAGTTGAGTTCCCTGTCACAGAGCTACTGGAGGACCAGCTGTCACTGGCCAACCAGACTCGTTTAATCGATTCTGAGCTATTTTGATTTCTAAGAGTCCAGTTCTTCATCTCCTTGAAGAGAGATTTCATGTGACTCACGTCGCCAAATGAGACGATGACTCTAACATTTTTGTGTGTGCTGATGGTTTCGGCCGCACTCCTTATTTTTTCGTTGAAATCCAGGCTGTGTTCAGAGGTAGGGAGAATTATTTCAAAGGCCACACAGATCTTCTCTTTAAGGGCATTGGGCACAAAATAGTCAAGAGGTGCACGACCATAGTCATCATCTTTGGTAACAACACCCACCCAGTTCCAGTCATATTTTTTGATAAAACCGACCATGACCGCTGTTTGGTGCTTATCACTAGGAACAGTCCTCAGGAAGGCAGGGAAGCGGTCCTTATCACTCAGTGTCACAGCAGTTGATGAAGGACTTATCTGGAGAACAGAAGACAAAGGTGTAATGTGTCTAGGGTGAATGGAAAAGCAGGGTACATCTCCTCCCCTACCTTTAATAGTGTTTAATCAAAGGGATAGTTCAACATTTTGGCAAATTGGCCCTTTGCCATAATCCCTAGTCTTAGCAGCAGTAGGTTCGTTACCTTTAATTGTCGGTGCAAGCTATTTTTAGAACGGCGGAGCAGAGCCACGAGCTGCTCAGAGCTACGCTACGGAGGCTCATGGGATTTCTTGGTTTCCCTCATCAAACTCATCAAATACACAATCCAACAACTCCAAAATGCTCTGGTGGACAAGTTGTGACCTGCACATTCACCATGCTAAATAACGGAATGTTTTGAGACAGAGTCGTTTTAGAGGTAAATGCAGAGACTGCTTGACGAAAAAATTTCCCTGAAGGCAACACGCATCAGCAGTTTTGCATGAATTTACCTCTAAAACGACTCCGTCTCGTGACGTTCCGTTATTATCTCATACCACAGTGACACCTCGGCCACCACCCTTGTTGAATTAAGACCTAAACAACCAGTTGTGCACCTTTGAGTTTATAGATTATGTTGAAGATCCAGTTGTTCATGTCCCTGTTTATCTATGAATTCTTGCCTTGAAAAGTGTCTCACTCACAGCAGTTTGGTCCAGTCTCTTACCTGAGGAATATAGTTGAGTGTCAGTTGCCTGGCAATGACGATGGAGACCTCCGAGGTGGGCGGACCTACAATAGCCATGATTGGCTGTCTCCTGGTGGAGACGTTACCTCCTGCATCGCAGTCGTGCTGTTGCAAGTCTGTAGTAATTCTTAGAGCTTTTCTCACATCACGGCAGTAGTCCAGGACCTGGTATCCCAGAGTAACGTTCATTTCTTTCAGCAGTGGGGATTTATTACTCTTCTCTATGGCGTTAATGAAGATCAGAATACGGGTCAGGGATCCATGTTGCAACCTGAATGAAAAGGACAAACAATAACTACAGTATCAGTAATATTAAACTAGTCAAGCCAATACATTAATATTGTTGTTCTTCTTCTTGTGGCTGTAATAACTGTGTAGTAAAAATCACACATGAGCTGAGTTTTTTATTTCAGAAGAATGATATATTGACTATTTTGCTCTACCTCATTCATCTGATTATAATGACAATAGAGATATGTTAGACATGTCATCACTTTCCCAACAGTATAAAGAATGAGGAAGATCATTCTTGACCTGAAAAAAAATTATTTAATGTCAAGTTTTACTTTTAAGGTTTTTCCCAGATGCCCCTGCTTCAACAACTTTAACTTAAAGCAGAAGTGTAATATGTGGTTGAAAGTTTCGGTATAGATTGTGAGTGTACGCTGCTGAGCTGTCATTAGTTTAAACTCACAGGTACAGGATCACTCAGTCTCTGGTCTTTCTCGGGATACTGATGCACTGTCTTCAAACTACTTGTTTAAAGTGAATTGTTCTGAATTTTTCTGATCTTAACTTTTTTTTATTGTTGTATTAAAGCAGAAGTAAGCGATATTTTTGTGTTAATATAAGTCTTAAATAGTTATATCTTCCGACAGCAATCACTTACATAGAGTGTTTGGACCGAAACACGGGTCTCTCAGTCACTCTACCCTGCTCTGAGCCGAGGATAAAACTTTTCTTGTATCCTACAAGTTTTATCCAATGAGGAGAGAGAACGGCATGAAGGGCTGTGTGTGCAGCCAGAGCCAGTCTGGTGCAGCCAAGGGATGCGCCTGAATGTGGTGACGTAGGGACGAGGGCGGTTATGGTGCGTTCAAGGCAGCCCGTAACTCTTGTTTTTCCGACCTGTGAAGTCGTACCAGTTCAATCTGGTACGACTTCCCGGGTCGGAAGTTACGAGTGGCCGTTAAAGTGACTTTCACAGGTAAAACAGGTCGGAAAAACACAAGTGGGTTGCCTGGAACGCTACAAAGTCGTAAGTCGTGACTTGAAGCTGTAATTTACGGTTTAAAAAGCCTGCCTGGAACGCAGCATTACCCAAAACGACCGGATCGCTTACTTCTGCTTTAACCACCCCCATCTTCCCTATACACGTCAAACATCTGCTGTTTAAACTTTCTTTTAAACTCACTTAGACTTTTACTGTTTCTGATGTTTTCAGCCAAACTGTTCCACATTTACAGTTACTCCACAAACTGAGACACACATAGATTTAAGAGTTGTCCTTGTGAGCTGCTGTGCCAGTTTATGTTGACCCCGAAGGTCATACAGTATCTCTTGGCACTTTCCCTTTCACAGAAAAGGCCTTGAATAATTACAGGTAATTGATTATGCTTTGCCAAACAGGCAATTTGTACAGTTTTAAATTTAATCAAATCTAAGAATTTCAACGCAGCTGCCCTCAAGAACAAGTCATTAGTATGTTCATTGTACTTTACATTGCAAACAATACGAATAGCTCTTTTCTGTTGGATGATCAATGGGTGCAAATTGGTGTTATATGTATTGCCCCAGACCTCCACACAGTAGTTCAAATAAGGAAAAACAAAAGCATAATATAGTGAAAGTAAAGACTGGTAATTTAGTATATGCTTGACTCTTCGCATGATACCAACACTTCTGGCGGCTTTGGATTATTTACAATTAACCCATTTTATGTCTCTGAATTGTGCTGTTTAAATGTTATTTTATCAGCTGTTTATCATTGAAATGTAATTCAATTAAATGTGCATGGTCTCACGTGGTGCACTTCTCAGGTCCAGGTAGGAGGGTGTCATTCTTCTCGATCTTATGAAGTGGGTACAGTACTCCAATCATGATATCTCCTGGCGCTACGGCCGTCGGCGGTCCGGTGAGGTTTGCAGCAGCGTGTCCAGTCTCCGGGATGATGAGGAGAAGGATGAGGTGAGAGGAGATGATGATAAGAGCAGTCGAGGCCATGGTCCTGCCTTCTGCTGTTTCTCCTCCGGCACACTGATACTTAAGCATCTTCACTTGGTCTAAAAAAAATTCCCTCACGCCTCCTCCTCCTCCTCCTCCATGCTGCACTGTTCTCAAGTTTCACCCTGCAGCCCTGCCCACTGTTTCGTGACTGTGACTGTCAACAGGTGAGTCTCTGTTCAGCAGAAGCAGCTGCCATCACATCTGTTGATGTTTTGCATATTTTTAACCTGTTAACCTGTAACCTAAGTGATTTTATTTTTAAGAAAACATTGTTTTTTTCAAACTGATTGAGCTCAGAAATAAAAATGTGAACTAAAGGAAGTATTTGTATTTGTTTATGATTCAACTTTTATTGAAGACCAAACTTAAAACCAATAAAACAAACAAAATCACAAAAAAGGCAAAATTAAGATACACAATCTTATGACAATAAAACATAAAAGTAAAAACAATATGTTTAACTCATTTTTAAACCACACTACTGAGGGAGATTTATTTCTCAATTTGCAAGGTCGTATATGGTATTCGCCCCAAATTATTACCTTTTTTCAGATCTTACTTTTTGGGGGGGGAATAGGTTTTTTTTTGTTTTTTGAAGTATCTTCAAAATACAAATATTAAAGGCACATTGGTAATAGATAAATGCACAGTGCTGAATCAGCTATCTTGATCAAGAACAAAAAGAAAAAAAGAGAACGTGAGGGTCTCAGTCCACAATAGTAAATAAGTCCAGCAAAGAAAATAACCTTAGGGCATTTTTGCTTTCCATGTAATGTAAAGCAAACTCGTAGTCTAAACAAACTGTCACTCACTGTTGAACATCAACACACCCTAAGTTACTTGGTATTTGTATTCACAAGGAAGTTAATAGCTGTTGTGGTGTGGAAATACATTGTCAATTCAATGATCAACAGGTCAATAGCATTGAAACCACATCAAAACATCGATCAGACATTAATAGCCTACATATAATCGTTTGTAAGAAGCATTTTTATTTTGAAATTCCCCTACACATCTGAGAGGTGAGTATCTTGAAATTTCTACTAAAATCCTACTTTAATGTAGACAAACTGGAATTTTATGTTCTTTCAGTTTTATTTTGTAGAGGGTGAAAACTGTAAGGCTCAATAAAGCTCAATTTGGCATTTCATAGTGAACAGAAGGCTGATTTTATTTTTAAGAATTCATTGTTGTTGTTCATTTAAATGTCTGGTTGAACTCAGAAATAAAAATGTGAAATTATATTTTAGTTGCTTTTTGTGAGGAATGGAAGAGATGACATTGCCTCATATCGATCACTGATCCTTGAATTGAATTACCTTGACATCAGACTTTTGGGCTATAGACAAACGTCAAATCGTTGTCAGTTGAATCAATATAACATTGTGATGAAATGCCAGAATATACACTATTTTTTTATTTATATTTTAACTTATTTTGTTTTCTATTTGTCTTTGCCCCTTTTATTTATAGCTTTTTTATTTTTTATTCTATTTGCTGCTGCAATACCACAAATTAAGAATATCTTATCTTATCTTAATGTAGATTCCTGCTTAAATCAAACACTGTAACTCACACTAAATGTATTAATTAGGATCTAGTCACTCCCACTTCATCACTTTATTATAGATGACTAAATTTGACTTCTTTTCTTAAAAACAAACTTTATCTTAAATTTCAAATACTTAAATAGGCTCTTGATGGGAACATATTGCATTTTTATTTCCACAAGGCATCAATTATCATAAATAAAATCTACAATGCATGTGCACTATATGTTCCTAACAAGAAAAAAAACAAAAACAAATCAAGGCACTTAATCTTATTGAGACTCTTCATTGCGTTGCAGTTTCCACAATTATATTGATTTTCTCATGTTCATTCGCCAATAATCTTAAGGAACTAAACTATTTGTTCAACTCAGTTTTTTTAATGATTCAACTTTTATTGAGTTTTAAATTTTTTACAAGGCCAAACTAAAAACCAGTAAAACAAAACAAAAAAAGGCAAAATTAAGATACACAATCTTATGACAATAAAACATAAAAGTAAAAACAATATGTTTAACTCATTTTTAAACCACACTACTGAGGGAGATTTATTTCTCCATTTGCAAGGTTGTAGCCTATATGGTATTCGTCCAAAATTATTACCTTTTTTCAGATCTTACTTTTTGGGGGGCAGTGGTGGACAATAACGGAGTGAATTTACTGTACTTAAGTACATATCCAGAGGATTTGTACTTTACTTGAGTATTAGATTTCTTTGGTACTTATTACTCTTACTTTAATACATTCCCAAGACAAATATTTTTTACTTTTACTCAAGTTAATTTCTAGGAAGGCTGAAAAGTACTCGTTACTTTCAGGTCTGCCCTTAAAATACTATTGAACACAAGCTGTGTTTGTCAAAGAAGGAAACCCTAACCCCTAAAAGCAGCACATCAGTGCAGGTGGTTTCAAAGAGTTAATTCTCAGAAACAAGAGTTAAAAGGTCCTTAAATTATAGTAATTCATTGATGTGAAAAATAAGAAATGTACTCTTACTCTTACTTTTACTTAAAGTACCTTTAAAAGCAAGTACTTTTTTACTCTTACTCGAGTAACATGTCGACTGAGCTACTTTTACTTGTAACAGAGTAAATTTTGACCAGTAGTATTTGTACTCTTACTTAAGTACTGGGGTCGAGTACTCTGTCCATCTCTGTTGGGGGGGAAATATTAGATTAGATTAGATTAGATTGCCTTTATTGTCATTGAAAAAAGAATTCAACGAAATTCACGTTGCTTCCCCGCTGTGATACCACACAACACACACAAGACAGAATAAATACGAAACATAAAACCTATAAAAACATCATGAAATATAGTCCACAAAAAAAAAAAGATATTGCATATTGCCCGCTGGGGATTGCACAACCCATTGTTGCCTATCTGTTCTTTAGGCCAGTGGTTCTCAACTGGTGGGTCGGGACCCAAAAGTGGATCGCGGACCCGTTCTGGATGGGTCGCGGACAGCTGGTCAAAAAAGTAAATAATATTTAATGCACATCTGATGTTGGACATGTCTTTTATTTTGAAAAATAACATGAACACATGCAGTTGCAATGGTCCTCCTCAGTTTCTTATTATTTGCTCTGAATGCAAAGATATCAGTTTCTTATTAATGTGGCCTGAATGCAGTGAATCTTGTTTTGTTTTGTGGGTCTTTATTTTGTGCAATTTGATATTTATTAACTTTTGTGAATATGCTCTGAATGCAGAGATGCATTAGAAGTCAAATATATCGTTTTGTTGGTCTCCATTTTGTGCAGTTTGATATTTTTTTATTCACTTCCGTACATGCAGTTGTCATGGTCCTCAGTTTCATTCATGTGCTCTGAAATGCACTTTGCTCAATAAAGAGGAAAATTTGTTTTTAAAGGCTTTGAAAAAAAAAAAATCTTGGTTTGAAATTTGAATTCTTTAAAAGTGGGTCGCGACTTAAAGCAGATATCAGCTTCACGGCCGTTTCGGCTAATGCTGCGTTCAAGGCAGGCTTTTGAAACCGTAAGTTACAGCTTCAAGTCACAACTACGACTTGGTAGCGTTCCAGGTAACCCGTAGCTCGTGTTTTTACCATCCTGTTGTCTGTGAAAGTTCCCTATAACGGCCACTCGTAACTTCCGACCCGTGAACTCGTACCAGATCGAACTGGTATGACTTCACAGGAAGGAAAAACACAAAGTACGAGTTTCTTTGAACGCACCATGAGTTAGCAGCCCCCGCCCTTGTCAGGCATCAATTGGTCCTCGTGCTACGTCACCACATTCACGCGCATCCCTTGGCTGCACACACAGCCCTTCATGCCGTTCTCTCTCCTCATTGGATAACACTTGTATCCCACAAGGAAAATTTTCTCCTCGGGTTACAGCAGAGCAGAGTGACGGAGAGACTCGTGTTTAGGCTGAAATACTTCATGTAAGTGATTGCTGACGGAAAATAGGACTATTTAGGACTTATATTAACAAAAACATTCCACTGATATCTGCTTTAATGACCATGGGAAAATGTGGGTCCCAGAGCGAGACTAGTTGAGAACCCCTGCTTTAGGCTGCTATTTAGTTCTTTAATGGCACAAGAATAAAAAACTGTTCTGGAGTCTTGATGTGCGACTCTTCAGGCAGAAATATCTACATACAGTATTTACAGTACAGGGCAAAAGTTTGGACACACCTTCTCACTCACTGAAGGCACCAAAACTATGAATGAACACATGTGGAATTAACAAAAAAGTGTGAAATAACTGAAAACATGTCTTTTCTTCTTTGTCTTCTCTTTCTTCTTTTCTTCTTCCTCTCCTTCTTCCTCCTCCTCCTCTATCTCTGCTGCCCCCACCAATTCTAGTTTCTTCAAAGTAGCCACCCTTTGCTCTGATTACTGCTTTGCACCCTCTTGGCATTCTCTTGATGAGCTTCAAGAGGTGAACCTGACCTGAAATGGTTTTCACTTCACAGGTGTGCCTTGTCAGGGTTCATTAGTGGAATTTCAGTGAGAATCTACAATGTAAATAGTCATGAAAATAAAGGAAATGCATTGAGTGTGTCCAAACTTTTGGCCTGTACTGTATATGCTGGTGGTTGCCGCTGCGCCGTGGCTGTTCCTCCTCCCCTGTGGTGGCCCTGAAGTGCAAAACACAACGGCAAATCAGACAACAACGGCAAAAGAGAAAACACAACACAAAAAGAGAAAACACAACGGCAAAAGAGAAAACACAAAACAAAAAGAGAAAACACAACGGCAAATCAGAAAACACAAAAGCAAAAGAGAAAACACAACACAGAAAGAGAAAACAAAACAACATTAACCAAACCGGAAAAGGTAGGTACCCTTGAGTGGAATACGTCAACGCGGCCGCCATCTTGGTCAGGGGGAAGCCGTGTCTACTTACTGCACTAGTCAACAGAGGCAGAGGTCTATCAACCATTAAAATCGCCATAACTCACCGAATATTCAACCGATTCTCAAGCCGTTTGGTTTATTATAAATGTCAGACACATATATATGATACAACAACAAAAAAATTTAGAAAAAAATTATAATTTTTTTTTTTTTATGTATTAAACATACACTTAGATAGTACTCAGACACCCCACATGCATAAATACACTGTTTTCTGATTTGCCGTTTTTTAGTAATTTGTCGTTGTGTTTTCTGTTTTTTTGTTGTGATTTCTGATTTGCCGTTGTGTTTTCTCTTTTTGTGTTGTGTTTTCTCTTTTGCCGTTGTGTTTTCTCTTTTTGTGTTGTGTTTTCTCTTTTGCCGTTGTGTTTTCTCTTTTGCCGTTGTGTTTTCTCTTTTGCCGTTGTGTTTTCTCTTTTTGTGTTGTGTTTTCTCTTTTGCTGTTGTGTTTTCTCTTTTTGTGTTGTGTTTTCTGATTTGCCGTTGTGTTTTCTCTTTTTGTGTTGTGTTTTCTCTTTTGCCGTTGTGTTTTCTCTTTTTGTGTTGTGTTTCCTCTTTTGCCGTTGTGTTTTCTCTTTTTGTGTTGTGTTTTCTGATTTGCCGTTGTGTTTTCTCTTTTTGTGTTGTGTTTTCTCTTTTTGTGTTGTGTTTTCTCTTTTGCCGTTGTGTTTTCTCTTTTTGTGTTGTGTTTTCTCTTTTTGTGTTGTGTTTTCTCTTTTGCCGTTGTGTTTTCTCTTTTGCCGTTGTGTTTTGCACTTCAGGGCCACCGTATTCTCCGGCCACCAGGGGGCGCTGAGTCGAGGCGCCGCCGCGGCCGCTCGGTGGCTCCCCGCTCCCCGACAGGACGGTCACAGCCCGGGGCCGGAAGTGGCAGCGGAGCAGTGGCGGAAGAAGAAAGATGGAGGCGGCAGTGTTCATTCTGTCGCTGGTGGACTGCTGTGCACTGATTTTCCTCTCGGTTTACTTCGTATCCTTTCGGCTGTTGGGTGTTTCAGTGTTTCTTCAAGGCTGGGGAGGAGGGGGAAGCGGGGTCGTTTGATCCGTTTGTTTATGTGCGTTTGTTTCCGAGCTACGGCGGCCGGGGCGGGCTAGCTGAGTTACCCGTTACCCGCCGCGGTGTTGTCGCTGTCGCTGTCGGAGCTGAGCCCCCGGTCTCTACAGTCTGCGCCGCGGGGTGAGGTGTGGTCACAAACTACCAGAAAACACGGCACCGACACCCGGGAGTGAGGAGATGCGGTCGGTCGGTCCGGTCGGTCCCCGCGGTCTGAGCTCTCGGAGGTGTCGGTCAGTCGGTCGGTGTGTTGCTGCTGTTTCACAACTTAATTTTTCCCAGCCTGGTCGGGTCAGATAGATGCGTACATGAACTGATGAAGCCTCTTGGATGAGAGGTGAAACGTCTTCCTACTAGACAAATAACTAAGTCCAGTTGCTTTCGATTTAATTTAACCTCCTTTTTGAAATACTATGACCTGGACAAATGGGAATATGCACCGGCTTCACAACAACCGATGACCTCGATCACAACACGACGAGCGCTGTCACTTTACACACTTTACTTGCACTTCCGGGGCCTGAAACTACACGCGTTTACCGAGTTTAGAAGTCAAACTTTACACCTGCTGTAAATCTCAAGTATATCGATATCGATTCAATAAGGCAAAAGTCTGTTATGATAGGAGTTTCATTTGATTCATTCAGTTCAGGGATCAGTGATCGATATGAAACGATATCGTCAACACAATCACTTCCATTCATATCAACACCACAGAAAGCAAAATAAAATATCATTTATTTTTATGTTTGAGCTCAACCAGACATAATAAACTATTTATAGCATTAAAATTCATGCAGAGTCTAAACTAATTGATCTCTCTTTGATCAGCTAGACATGTTTTGGGAAATTAAATATGAACCTACAGCAGATACTCATTGCTTAAAATGTCCAGGGAGACTTAAAAATAAAGGTGCGCCTTATAAACGATGATATTGATATGCAATCATTGTTTTTATTATGGATCGATGCTATTGACTCCTTGTTCATTGAATTGATAAGTTGTTACACCCCTAGTATGTACAGAGTATAGTTCAGTTTGATGAAGCAGAGACTTTTCAGGCATTATTTGTGCATTGTATGTGTGTTTATCTACTTGACTGGGCTCTCAGATCATCACTCTCTCTGACCTGGAGTGCGACTACATCAATGCTCGGGCCTGCTGCTCCAAGCTCAACAAAGTGAGTCATTGATCCTGGCGCCTCCTTCTTAGTTTTTTTAAAATGTATTATAATGATTGATTGTCAATATCAGTGTGTGTTGATGAGTCTGGTGTGTGTTTTCTTGCTGCTGTGTTGTTTCAGTGGGTGATCCCAGAGATGGTGGGCCAGTGTCTCTCCACCATGCTGATGCTGGTCTCCATGCACTGGTTCATCTTCCTGCTCAACCTGCCTGTAGCAGCCTGGAACATTTACAGGTGCGTCCAACGTCTGTGCTGCTTCTGCTTCCTGGTTTTCTTTTCTGAGAAGAAAACGCCACAGCTCAATACTATATGGGACTGTTTTGAGTACGATCCAGGGATTGGTGACCGATATGACACAAAAAGCAGCTAAAATATCATTTGACATACCGGTACTTAAAGCAGAAGTAAGTGATCCGGTCGTTTTGGCTAATGCTGCGTTCCAGGCAGGCTTTTGAAACCGTAAATTACAGCTTCAAGTCACAACTTACGACTTTGTAGCGTTCCAGGCAACCCACTCGTGTTTTTCCGACCTGTTTTACCTGTGAAAGTCACTATAACGGCCACTCGTAACTTCTGACCCGTGAACTCGTACCAGATTGAACTGGTACGACTTCACAGGTCGGAAAAACACGAGTTACGGGCTGCCCTGAACGCACCATAACGTCTTGTCAGCCGATGAAGTTAGCAGCCCCCGCCCTCGTCATGGATCTATTGGTCCTCGTCCCTACGTCACCACATTCAGGCGCATCCCTTGGCTGCACACACAGCCCTGCATGCCGTTCTCTCTCCTCATTGGATAAAAATTGTAGGATACGAGAAAAGTTTTCTCCTCGGCTCAGAGCAGAGCAGAGGGACTGAGAGACCCGTGTTTCAGTCCAAACACTCTATGTAAGTGATTGCTGTCGGAAGATATAACTATTTAAGACTTATATTAACACAAATATATCACTTACTTCTGCTTTAATTCTGGGCTTTAACCAGAAATTTAAAGGGCCCATTGCCATAATAGTTCTTTTAGAGGTAAATTCATGCAAAACCGCTGATGCACGTTCCTGTTGGGGGCAGTTTTTCAGCAAGCAGTCTCTGCATTTCCCTCTAAAACAACTCTGTCTGGTAACGTTCTGTTATTATCTCACAGCGTGGTGAATGTGCAGGTCACAACTTGTCCACCAGAGCGTTGTGGAGTTGTTGGATTGTGTATTTGATGAGTTTGATGAGGGAAACCAAGAAATCCCATGAGCCTCCGTAGCGTAGCTCTGAGCAGCTCACGGCTCTGCTCCACCGTTCTAAAAATAGCTTGCACCGACAACTAAAGGTAACGAACCTACTAGTATGACTATAGGGATTATGGCAATGCTGGGTCAATTTGCCAAAATGTTGAACCATCCCTTTGATTAAACACTATTAAAGGTAGGGGAGGAGATGTAGCCTGCTTTTCAAAACATCCTATTTTTTAAATAAAAATCAGCTTCCTGTTCACTATAAAGTGAACAGGTTTACACCTCAAACTCTAGTCTTAAAAAAAGCTACATAGTTTAAGCTGCTTGATCATGTCATCCTCCTCCTCCTCCTCATCACTCACCTGTGGTCCACGCCTGGTCGGTTTCACCCTCCTCTTGTCCCCGCAGGCACGTGAAGGTCCCGATGGGGAACATGGGCGTGTTCGACCCGACTGAGATCCACAACCGAGGGCAGCTCAAGTCGCACATGAAGGAAGCCATGATCAAACTGGGCTACCACCTGCTCTGCTTCTTCATTTACCTGTACAGGTGGGAAACTGTGTTTTACTGTTTTAACACACTAAAGGCAGGATCAGACCCACGATTTCAGACTGATTTTCACACGATTTCAACGTTGGGCCCGATTATGAGTGTCTAGGACGCTGTACGACGCCGTGACGGAAGTTTAGCATGTTAGAATTTTTTGAATTTCTTCGCCTGGTCTGACATCTTCTTCGAGGTGAACCTTGGCGTTGACCAATAGGATAATGGAGCGCTATGACACATTAGGTGCGTTTCCATTTCCCCTAGAAATGCGCAAAACCTAAATATCGTAATAAAAAACTGGAAACACCGACATTTTCAAAAAACCTCTCAAATATTGTTAAAACATTTCTTTGCTCTCGTGAGGGGATTTTTCAGACGTATCGATACAAAAGTGTAATGGAAACACTTGTTTTTCACACAGCTCATTGAATGTATCCCGGGTCAACCTGAAATTTTGTATTCGTAGTTTGTGAAATCCTCATTCACAACCCTCTCCCAGAAATCCCTTATACATGGCCGCTGCCACACATAAGGACTTAACTAGACTTTACGAGAGTCACGGCTCATTCGCAAAACAACTTTCAAAGGAAACACCTGCAAATGGCAATTGTACTTTTTTGAAATTTCAAAAATATCGCTTTTATTTTGCGTAATGGAAACCCAGCTGGTGTTTACGGTGAACATGTGCTTCATGTGCACAATGTGAGATAATGGTTTTGATGTGAACACATACGTTAATGTACCTCCTGAACTGAACACACACCGCTGCAGTATCCATGATTGACAGTTTGTTGTGACGCCTCCCCGATGTCCTATGAACTCACACAGGGTCATGATCGATGATTGGTCGGGGTCATACTTGGCAAGAATTTATTCCACTGTGATCGTTTTAATCTGACATGGAGACCATTGTTGTTTGGACTGACAAGCACCTCTCTCTTTCTGTTTTGTTCCTGCAGCATGATCCTCGCTCTGATCAACGACTGAAGCTCTCGGCAGCTTCTCTGACCCCCAAGCTGCCAAAAAAAATCATCCCAAACTCCAGGCTTCACTCCCCCGACACCTCCACCTCCACCTCCACCTCCCTCCTCTCTGCTCCTGCTCCGGTCCTGCTGTGTTGCACCAAACCTGTCAGAGAACAGACTCGCTACTATACTTTACTGTGCTGTCACAACCCCAGAGTTTTTTAAACACTTTGCAGCTCCGTCACGACAAAACTCTACGATCGTCATTTTGAATCCGTAGCTCAGTGCTCAGAGTTTTCCTCCTTCCTGTTCAGACACACGTAGCTCCGTGTTCTGGCTCCTGAACCTGCAGCACCGTCAGCGATGTTCAGCAGACTCAGTGTTTTGAAGTTAAATCGCCATCTGTTTTTCCCCCGCTTGTGCCTTTTTCTCTTTTTTTTTTCTTGCTTTTACCAGTGAAACGTAATGTGATTTGTTTTGTTCTGGTTTAGAAAGAATCTGGATCAGTCGTAACTTTTTTTTTTTTTTAAGCTGCACGTCACGGTTCAGAAACAACAGAGATAAAAGAAAAAATGTATTAAATGTAGATTTAAAAAAAAGAAGATAGAGACACTGAGTCTGTGTGAATGAAGCTGATCTCTTCGAGGTGTTTCACTGGTTTCCTTGGCGACTGCGGGTCAGAACCAGCGAGTCGAACAGAAACTGAAACCAGAGCTTTGTTGTGATGTTTCTTTGTACTGACCTGACGTTAAACTCTGTGACAGCGGTGTTTTATCACTCCATCCTGTTCCTCTCACAGTGGTTTTTGGTGCAAACAGGAGCCGCCTCAACACACACACACACACACACACACACACACACACACACACACACACACACACACACACTACAGCTGACTGATAAATATTCATTTCATTTATATTTGATCCATATTAAAGTCTGAACCAGCGGGCAGAGTTAAAGGACAATCACACTGAACACACACACATACACACATACACATCAGTCCTGGATGCTGTGAACTGGGGTCATGTGATTTGCCATAAAATGGGTTTAATGTTGAAAGAAGCGATTGTGTGTGAATGTGTGGGTGTGTGTGAGTGTGTGTTCTGATGATGTATTTACCGACTGACTTCAGAGTCAAAGGAGAGGGGGAGGAGGAGGACGGTTGGACGTCCATGTTGTCTCTTCGTTCGGTGTGTGTGTGTGTGTATGAACTGGGTGAACTGGTGAATGGGTTCCTGTCTGATTTACAACACAGTATAATGTCTTATAATGCAGTGTTTGTTTCTGGAGAGAAAAATTGCAGAGTTTCATAAATAAAGATGAAAAGACAAAAAAAAAAAAAGAAGAAGCTTGTTTTTGTTTTGTTTTTTGTCCTCACTCGATTCCATGGTTTGATTTGTTTTGATTTGATTATTCTTTATTTCGAACATATTAAAAAAGAGACAAAAGGAAAGGCATATGAAACTAGAAAAAGAAAGCATTTCAAGGAGGAAATGCGTGTGAATACTGAAAGCAGCAAGCAAGAAAGAGACAGAGATAGATAGACAGAAAGAAAGAAAGAAAGAAAGAAAGAGACAGACAGAAAGAAAGGGACAGATAGAAATATAGTAAGAAAGAGACAGACAGAAAGAACGAGACAGAGAGAAACAGAAAGACAGGACAGAAAAAAAGAAAGAGGCAGACAGAAAGAAAGAAAGAGACAGACAAAAAGATAATAAGAAAGAGACAGACAGAAAGAAAGAGACAGAGAGAAAGAAAGAAAGACAGAAAAAGAAAGAGACAGATACAGAAAGACAGAGACAGACAGAAAGAAAGGGACAGATAGAAAGACAGACAGAGAAAGAGACAGAAAGACAGATAGAAAGAGAGAAAGAGACAGACAGAAAGAAATAGACAGATAGAGACAGACAGAAAGAAAGAAAGAAAGAAAGAAAGAGACAGACAGAAAGAAAGAAAGAGACAGACAGAAAGAAAGAGACAGAGACAGACAGAAAAAGACAGAGGCAGAAAGAAAGAAAGAAAGAAAGAAAGAAAGAAAGAGACAGACAGAAAGAAAGAAAGAGACAGACAGAAAGAAAGAGACAGAGACAGACAGAAAAAGACAGAGGCAGAAAGAAAGAAAGAAAGAAAGAAAGAAAGAAAGAAAGAGACAGACAGAAAAAGACAGAGGCAGACAGATAGATAGAAAGAAAGAGACAGATATATAGAAAGAGACAGATAGTATGTTTGAGTGGTTTGTGCAGTGCTTTGGCAACAACGGGTTTCTGTTCATGCCAATAAAGCTAATTGAATTGAATTGAATTGAATTGATAGACAGAGACAGACAGAAAGAAAGACAGAGACAGAGAGATAGAAAGAAAGAGGCAGACAGAAAGAGAGAAAGAAAGAGAAAGACAGAAAGAAACAGACAGATAGATAGAAAGAAAGAGACAGATAGACAGAGAAAGACAGAAAGAAACAGACAGATAGATAGAAAGAAAGAGACAGAAAGAAAGAAAGAAAGAGACAGACAGAAAGAAAGGGACAGATAGAAAGAAAGAAAGAAAGAAAGAGACAGACAGACAGAAAGAAACACGTTATTGTCCCAAAAAACAAGTCCGAGTAAACAAAGTTTGCTCGAAAATGAGCAGGAGGAAGCCGAGCTTTTCACTTCCCACCCTTATTATATACACTTTCATTCAAGTATAACAAAATAAACCGAATATACAAGCAAACAAAGTCAACAGACTCACTCTCAGTTTTATAATCACCTACAGTATCCCTTTGTAGTCAAAATAATATTCCAACCTACTTTTCCTCATTCTCATATTTTTTTTAGAAACATGTTTTTGTATAATAATTTTTTAAAAATAGTTTCATGTTTGTGCTGTTTTTGAGCTTCATCTCCAGCCCATTCCACTATTGCAGACTGTTGTGCACATACTTTTCAGAGTTGTTCTGACATTTCATTCTCTTAAAATTCAATTCCACTCTCAGATTATACCCACACTGCCTTTCCATAAACATATTTTGTACCTCACCCAGAAGTAGGTTATATCTTGCTTTGTACATGATTTGTACAGTCTTGTGTTTAACTGAATCAGTGAATTTCAGAGTGTTTCCCTTAATGAATAATGAGTTTGTAGCTGAAGATAATCCAGTGTGGTGACGGTGCAGCAGCTCTGTGTCAATCCACACACTCACATGTTCATGTCAGGAAAAGAAACAAAAAGTGCGTCCATTTTTAAAACCCTGAATGCTTTTATTTAAAATATGCATACATAATACTTCTCCTACAGAACAATACAGAACAGTACAATCACTTTTTTTTTTCTTGTAGTAACACATTTAAAATGTAAAACTGCCTGCAAGCAAAACAAAGATCTACTTTGGCTTCTTACAGCGAGAAGAGGAAAAGAAGAATAAGAAGAAGAAGAAGTAGAAGTAGAAGAGAAGAAGCCTGAAATACTCTGAATGGACAAACTGCAGAACGAAGCTAAAACACCACGTGTGTGTGTAGGTGTGTGTTTGTGTTGTGTGTGTGTGTGTGTGTGTTGTGTGGTGGCAGAGCTGAAGCTGCTGGTGGCTGTGATGGCGTTTGGGCGGATGAACATGGGAAACACACTGACAAACTCAACGTGTGTGTGTCTGTTTATGTGTGTGTTTTCAAACAGCAGGTGTGACAGTGAGGAACCATCGACATCATCTTAATCTTCATCTTCATCATAATCATCATCATCTTCATCATCATCATCACATGCCATAACGTTACAACTAAACAGCACATTTCACACAACGTCACATCATCATCATCGTCGTCAGGACGGTTTCTCCCGACTCTTCTCCTGAAAAAACACTTCATTATTATCATCTTCATCTTTATCATCATCATTATCATCATCATAACTTTTATGTTACACTTGTGTACAAAAATGTGTCACACACACTCAACGCCGGCCAGTGTGTTACTACTGCGTCAAAAACTCAAAAGGATGAGGCCGGCTGGGAAGTTATTTAATAAAATTATGTATTTATTTATCCATTTATGTATTTATTTTTTTTATTAAAAATCAGTGTGTGAGTGCGTTTTCTGAAAAATGCAAACGTGGATTCATCCGCTGCTGAAAATAGTCCCTAATAAAGTCGCTATCTCCTCCTGCTTGATTTAAAAAAATGTAGTGAATCCAGATATTTGTAACTCCAGCCTCATCATCTTTTGAAGCTCTCGACAGTTCAGCTGAGGTTTTAAGAGGAAAAAAAATCTGGGAGCGTCTCCTTCATTATTAAAGCTCCATGTGAGGTGCATAATAATAATAATAATAATGATAATAATAATTTAAAAAAACAAAGCAAAAAAAACAAACACAGTGATAGTAAATGAAACTTAAAACAACTGTAACAACTAAAAAAATAATAAAAAAAAACCCAAAAAGGAGAATAAAGCTGCAACGGAAACAGAAGTAAAAGAGTAAAAGAGAGGGAGCGACATCAGAAAGAAGAGGAGGAAGGAGGAGGAGGAGGAGACTCAGGTCGTCCAGAGGTAACAGCAGCAAAAACCACCACTCAACACATTTAATAGATATTATGATACTATACTGCAAGTGTAAAAAAAAAACACGAGTCGCCATCAAACACATCGTCCTGTGCAACATGCTCATCATCATCAACTCCTCCTCCTCTTCCTCCTCCTCCTCCTCCTCTTTCTCTGGCTCTACTCAGATAAAAGCAAACAAACCAAAAAGTTCTGTATTTAAAAAAAAAAAAAAAAAGACAATATAACAAGATTTTTTTCTCTTCTTTTTTAAAACAAACGCATCAAACTCCTCTTCAAGTGAGCGACGGCTGTTAAAATGTTCCTGCAGGTAAAATCTCTTTCAAAGCTTCAGGAGGAGAACGAGACGAGACGCCACCGTCGCCGTCCGTCGCCTACGGTAACGCTAGTCAGTGAACTACTCATCATCATGAATAAATAATGTAGCTGATAATAAATAAGAGGAGGTGGGTAGATGGGTGGGTGGGTGGTCCTGGATGGTGCTGAGGGAACAGACAGGTCCAGACAGGTGAGTGGGTCAGATACTGGAGGTCCTAGAGCCAAGAGTCCACCCTCCTTTTCAGAAGAAGGAGAAGGAAGAGGAGGAGGAGGAGGAGGAGATAGAGGAGGAGATAGAGGAGGAGGAGGGGGCTCTGCTCTGTGTCATGTGACCCAGTCTGACATCATCGTCTCTGTGTTGTGGCGTCCTGACACACGGAGGATCAGGAGGAGGAGGAGGAGGAGGTCCAGCTTGGCTCCGCCTCCAGGAAGAAGCTGTCCAATCAACACAAAGATTTTCTCCCCCATCTCCCCTCCTCTCTCCTCCCGGCTTCATCCGTTCAAGTGTGTAAAGAGTCTTAATGCTCCTCAGGGCGTCGCGGGTCCAGCGGCTCATCAGCTGTCCATGCTGCAGCACTCTGACGGGACACGGAGGAAACACACCATCACAACCAGATCAAACCAACATCTGGATCGTTATTATTCACAGTATAAACTCCACTTTCATCTGAACCACAGAAAACTCATCTCACTCCATTTCAAACAGGATATATACTGTACATACAGCGGGGTAAATAAGTATTGAATGTGTCAACATCTTTCTCAGAAAATATATTTCTAATAGAGCCACTGACATGTAAATGAATGACTGATATTAAGACGACTACCAACTTGTTTAAATGCAATCAGATGTAAGGCGTAGAATGTAAGATGTCACAGCACCAATGTGCTGTTGTAAGTATTACTGCAAACATGATGTATTAAGATGTCTATTTGACTGATATGATATTGAAAATGTGATACGTTTTTTACATCTCTTTTCGATGTATGGTACTTCGGACCCCAGGAAGACTAGCTTGTGCCATTGGCATCAGCTAATGGGGATCCTTTTAAATAAATAAATGAAATGTTCACCAGATGTCGGCAACAACCCAAGTGAAGTAATGCACACATACATAGAAATCCAAACATTTATGTCCATAAATTAAGTAATGTGTAATAAAGTGAAACGACACAGAAAAGGAGGTGCAAAAAGGTTTGGAAAGCCAAGAAAGCAGCTGGAGTCTGTAGAAAGTATCCTGTCCCCTATCAGTGCAAAGTAATATCAGCTGCTTTAGTCCAGTTGACGCCTATAAAAATGTTTCTCATCACCAAGGTGTCACACAAGAGGCGTCTCATGACGGAGAAAAGCAAAGAGCTTCTCCAGACCATCAGAAACTGATGTTGCAGAAAAAACTGATGCATCGATTACAGATGTGTCTGAATGCACCGTTTTATCCGTTAGTGCATAAAAATAACGTTATTTCACCATAAACTGGCCACGACCAGGTCCTCACAAGATTCCTGACAGAGTCAAAAGAAAACTAAGAGTTGTCAAAGAGCAAAGGATCACTGACAGACAGATTTAGAGAGACTTTAGATAGACTAGCAATTAGCAAGTACAGTTATACTAAAAAACAATGAGTAATGCATTTAACCACCATGACCTCTATGCTGCTCACCATTTTTTTTAAACTTAAATTTATACAGCTTTTTCTGATAAGTTGATCCATAAGAAGATATAGTTGGAAGATATCACTTTATTTAACAAATAACAACATTCAGTAGCTAATTTGTGACAAATAAAATAAATACTGAGCATGAATAAATAACTTAACCCATTGAACTTAATAACCTATGTTTAGAATAAGATTTTTTTGTGTATTGTGATGGAAAAACACACAAGTGTTCATTTAACCATGTTGATTATGTCCTAAGTTTTGTGAGAACCTGAACAGTTTTAATGAGCAAAGAGACCTTGAAGATAGTGGAGGTATGCAAACAGCTCTGAGAGGTTATGTTTTGAAAACATCTTCATGAGTAAGAGATAACTTGGCCGTTGCTAGGCAGTACGACGTGTCTTATGAGTATTCTCCATTGTGCTTAAAGGGATAGTTCAACATTTTGGCAAATTGGCCCATTGTCATAATCCCTATAGTTATAGCAGTAGGTTTGTTACCTTTAATTGTCGGTGCAAGCTGTTTTTAGAACGGCGGAGCAGAGCCGTGAGCTGCTCAGAGCTACGCTACGGAGGCTCATGGGATTTCTTGGTTTCCCTCATCAAACTCATCAAATACACAATCCAACAACTCCACAACGCTCTGATGGACAAGTTGTGACCTGCACATTCACCACGCTATGAGATAATAACACAACGTTACCAGATAGAGTTGTTTTAGAGGTAAATTCAGAGACCGCTTGCTGAAAAAGGTCCCTGAAGGCAACGCGCATCAGTGGTTTTGCATGAATTTCCGTTATTATCTAGGCTACACAGATAGAGGAAAATCCAGGTATATCAATGAGTGCTCTAAAAAGGTTTAGTGACTAAAATCTTCCCTCTGCAACTCTGTGACAAAACCTCGGTGACCTGTTCTGTACAGTAAAACCTGTGGTGTTCGTACCGTTGAGCCCCTCTGCGTCCTGGACGTCCAGGAAGGGGGCGGGTCCCCAGATGCGGACGGTGCCGTCGTCTGAGGCGCTGGCCAGCAGCCCGGGCAGGACGGGGTTCCAGCTCACACAGTTGACCGTGCGGGTGTGACCGGTGAGCTCGGCGATGGGCAGCTCGCTGCGCCGGTGCCAGATGTAAACTTTGTGGTCTGATGGGAGATGGGAGACACGGGGTTTAGACTTAAAGGGAGATGGTGTGAATGTGTGACACATTACCCATAAGCCCTTTCTCTGCAGAGATGTTTACATTTCAGTTCTGTGCAAGACTTATGCTGCGTTCAAGACAACTTTGAACTCAGGTTTTTCCGACTTCCTACTTGAAAAAGTGCAACTAAACACCAACTCATGTCGGAGCTCTCTCTCTCTCTCTCTCTCTCTCTCTCTCTCTCTCTCTCTCTCTCTCTCTCACTCTCTCTCTCTCTCGAGAAAGTCAGAGGAAAAAAATCTCCCCCGACTTCTCTGAGAATCAGTTGTCTGACGTCCAAACATCGATTAACATACATTGAAACGTTATGAAATATAGAATATTTACTGATATTTACAGATTATCTACTGATGTTGTGGAACACAGTGAATTTAGGTTGTTATTTATCTTATTTTAAATAATCCGTTTCATTTTTGTTTTGTTTTTGTGCCCTTTTTAATGTTTTAATGTGAAGCACCGTGAATGCAAAGTTTGTCCCTGTTCGCTGTGTTTTTGGTTATTCTGGCGTGGTGCGTCGTCTCAAACGCTTTGAAGTCAGAACTCTGAGTTTTCAATTGGGAGATTCCGCGTTGTCTTGAACGCAGCATTAATTCGAGAGTTTCTACTGATGATGATGATGATGATGATGCTGTGTCACCTTCGCTGCCACTGGCGATGAAGTCTTCGTTGTGGCCCCCGAGGCAGGAGTGGATGGTGTAGAAGCCCTGGGTGACGCCCTGGTACTTCCTCACCAGCACCCGGTCCTGCAGATCCCACAGGTGAACTCCCTGCAGAGCAGAGAGGAGTTAACTGGAGGAGCTGGTTCTGGTTCTGGACCAGGTGAGGGACTGGGTTTACACTCAGTCAGTCAGTGAGTCAGTCGGTCGGTCAGCGAGTGAGTGAGGGAGTGAGTGAGTGGGTGAGTCGGTCAGTCGGTCAGTGAGTCAGTCAGTGTGGTACCAGCTGCTCACCTGGGTCGCAACATTCAGCAGAGCGAGCCTCCCGTTCTTGGACACGGTGAAGGACATGATGGGATGGTCCTCCTGCACTCTGCAACAACACAACATGACACAACATGAAAGATAGAGATAGAGATAGACAGAGAGATCCGATCCTAGACAAGGAGTCAGGGAGATGTCTAGCAGTCTGGCTTTGGAAAAACTGACTTACACAGTCAGAGGGAAAAGTCTTTCTTTCATTTTTTGAACTAGCTGAATATATAAATGTCTGCGATTAGAATTAGATTGAATAATTTTGTATTTCAGTCCAGAGTGGCTTGTAAGGGGGAGAATAGAATAATGGCCAGACCATAACCTTGTTTTTTCTCTTCTTTCTTTTCAATTATTTATCCAATTATTTTTATAAGCTTAATTTATTGTGTATTAGGTATTATATGTTTACCCATATGGATGTGTATGCAGCATGGGGTATGTATATATGTACATATAATTTCCCTGTGTATAAGTGTGTATTTGTGTAAACTTAAACTATTAATAATAATGATTTATTTAATGTATTTCTATATATCTATTATTATTATTAATATGCGTCTCATTTATTTTTATTTAGAACCAGAACCAGAACCACGGCCTCACAGTCCGACTCACATGTTTCTGTCCGTCAGGTCCTCGAAGTTGTATCCTCGGATACGCTGGTGGGTGTCAGAGGCGAGGACGGTCCGGCCGTCACTCAGACACCACAGGCACTGCACTCTGACGCCTTCCCACGAGTCCAGCAGGTTCCCATCCAGGTCCTGGGAGGCAGCAGGAGGAGAAAACACCAAGCCATAACTTAATCAATAATAATAATAAGAGCAGGATCAATGATGGACCCATCTAACACACTTTAGTTTTATTAAAACCTGAGCAACACAAACTCTCTGTGTGTGTGTGGAGAACCAGGAACAACAACTATGTTACAAACCTGTGGTTATTGATTATCTACTAATCCGAACCCCAGAGACTGTACAGACCTCCAAGCCCTTCAAATCCCTTATAAAAACCCACCTGTTTAAACTGGCTTTTAATGAGTGTGTCTAATTCCTGTTCTTTTATTTTCGAGTTTTATTTATTTTATTTTATTTTTGACATTGTTCTGTATTCTAATTTTGCACATGTAAGCGTCCTTGGGCACTTGTAAAAGCGCATTATAAATAACATTTATTTTTATTATTAGAAGGTTAATTTAAATGAAAAATGAATAACATCTGTCCCCAGAGGATGAGTCATCTGCGGACTAAAACTATATTTGAAACTTAATTTGGTTACTGCATCGTACTGGAATTGTTTTAGTATTAATCTGTAAGTAAATTGGTTTTTTTTGTCCTTTTGTTTGTTTTTATGTTTGGTGTATTAATTTCTGTCTATTACATTACTTGAATGGTGATATGTATTCATAAAAATAACAAAAAATAACTCTATGGCTGCAGCTGGTTTTTATTTTTCATCATCTATTTATAGTTTTGTCACAAATCTGGTCCATAAAATATCAGAAAATAAACACTGGCACATGACCTGAAGAGTCCTGAGGATCCTATTATATTAATTAGAGTCACACTTAATGGAGCCTGTTAATCAAGTTAGTTTATACTACATAACGTTAGAATTAGCAGTTGTTCCACTACTGTTGTAATTTCAATTTATTTATTTATTAAGAAATGGGAAAGTACATATTTATAGACATTTATAATGTAAATATGAATGACATTACAGCCATATGGCTAATTTCCATATTTACAAGACAAGACGTTACAGTATGTTCTTTCCAATAAACTGCTGAGTGAAGGAATTAATTTTGATACTGAAAATCACGGCATTACCTCTGCACTGCTAAAAACACAGCTACTAATTATAACGTTGGCTTTGTACTGTAGCAATTGCAAAATGTACATGAAACAGTTTGTAGCTGCAGGTTTTTTGTTTGACCGAATCACATTTCAGCTCCTGTGGTGAACAAACAAGAAGCTTTTCAACATTCAGTTCAAATTCAGGAGGAACTGTTCACATGATCCCAGAGAGCCGGTGCAGGCTGCGTGTTCAGAGCGATGTGATTAGTCTGTAGCAGCCATGACATGTGTGTGCGTGTGAGTATGTGTGTGTGTGTGTGTGTGTGTGTGTGTGTGCAGTGACAGATACTCACACACTGGTAGAACTGGCCTCTCTGGCCTCCTGTGACGAAGCGTTTACCATCTGGGTTCCAGGCCACGCTGGTCAGGCTATCCTCATGGGACTGACTCATCTTAGTCCGCAACTCGCCCGTCTGCACAGCGCGGGAGAAAACACACACACACACACACATCAGACCACACACACACTCATCACTCTACGACACTGTGATAGTATTGTGACCTTATAATCAACAGAAAACAGGCTCTTATAGGTTCAAAGTGTTTGTGACTCGACAGTAACACATGTAATATTTAGATTTGTCTTTTATTATTGCAGCTTTAGGGTGTTTTTTTTTAAGTTAAGACAGAGAAGCTGTGACATCCAGGATGAGGAGCTTTAGGTTTTGAAGTTTAATGAGCTACAAAAACCCACAGATCACTGTCAGCGTCTCTGCAGCTCCTCTCAGATCTAAGCTTCACTCCCACTGACCTGGTTTCCCCCTCCAGCAGCAGCAGCTGTTTCTCCCTCCACTGACTCCAGACTACAGATGCACCCGTTACAATTTTCAGATTTTCTTTCTAACAACAACAACACTTTGTCTCTTTTCTTTACAAGACAATTCTGCCGTGTGTTGATAATTATTAAAACACTGACTGATCATTTTTAGACGCAAGGTAAAGTGACAGAATGATTCTTATTGTTGTTGATGCCATAATAAAATGCACATTATAGCTGATTAACATGTTTTCCTGTCTATACAATTGTTACATAACCAACATTTGCCACATGAATACTTGTAATGTGTGATATTCATAAATGCCAATCAAGTGTTAATCATAAAAAAAAGAAAGATCTGGGGACTCTTTATTAAACATATGAGGAGGAAGAGGTGTTTTATTAAATTAGACTATATTGTCTTGCATTGTAGTGTCTGTGATTCACCAGGTTCATTTACTTGCCTTCTTAGACCTTTGTGTCTCAATAGCATCAACTTAAATCCTGACACTTATGGTCATTTCAGTAATTGCACGGATCGTTGTGCATGTGCGTCTTTACTGTGAGCTTGCAGTTTTATTTTGTTATGTTTTGTTCTCTAGATTTTTATATTTTCTCCTTCCTGTTGTGAGAAAACTCAAACACAGCAGTTGTTAGTGTCTGAATGTTGTTCATCTTTTACATTTCTATGTTTTCCTGGTTGTTCCTTCGCTTCTTAATTTGGTTTTGCAGGTTTTTTTCATAATGTGTGTGTCTGTGTGTAGCTGTGTAGCTGTGTGTGATGAAATAGTGGCCAGAACTACAGAGATGAACGACTGGATCATGAATCTACACTGACAGGGTCATAATTCCTTCTGTTTGTTAATGGGATCAGACGTTTCTTTCAGACTTTAATCTCCTCTGGAGTCTCTATCTTGTACTCAGATCACTGTCGACAAAACAAAACTAAAACCGTGTTTGTTTTATATTAAATCTGGGGATTAGGGGATCTGAGTCTCCTACTGTTACACCTCTGATATTTATCTTAGACTTCTCTGACTGTGTGTGAGGTAGGGAGGTCACGATTACTTGTTTTCACAATTAATCGTGGTGTTAAACACCACAAAAGATTCCTAAATACCCCAAAAAAGATTATGTCGGAACGATATCGGCAGAAAAAATTGTCTAAAATTGTTTTTTTTTCTTTCTTTGTCTAGCAGCAAGCACTTTTTAATCTGTTATTTTGCCCAGCAGACAGGGAGCACAGGTACAAAGTATTTTTATGAATTGTGTATTTTATTCTTTGTATAATTTCTTGCATAGCTATGTATATATTTATTTAGTATTCAATATCCTGCTTTTTCTTCTTTTTAAGGCTGCTGTCACAAACTAATTTCCCCTCGGGGATAAATAAAGTATAATCTAATCTAATCTAATGTGCGCCAAATTGAGGGTAAATGCTCAGATACTGGTCCATTTAACGTAACGTAACATTGAATTGGTAGGAAGTTAAATGTTAGCGTGTCATTTGTATTAAAGAAAAACAAAAAACGATTAAAATAAATGTAAACATTTGGTATAGATGACGATTTATGACCTGAATATTTCAAACACTTCCCCTGGGGGGTTAATAGTTATATTAACAGATACTTAAAATATTTTGGTAAACAATTAATTAATGCATAATAATCGTGATAATCGTTAACACCATGATTATTATTATTATTATTACCTGTACGTTCCAGAGCCACAGCTCGGAGCAGTCGTCAGGTCCGCAGGCGATCAGGTAGGTGTCGTCGGGGCTCCAGGCCAGGTACGAGACCCCGTAGGCGTGACCCTCCAGAGTCTTCATCAGCTTCAGCTGCTGCGTTTCCTGCTCACACACACACACATACACACACACACCGTCATCAAACCTGTGACCTCAGCTCGGAGGAAGAAGAACTGAAGATGATGATGATGATGATGATGATGATGAAGACGACTGAGTGTGATCACCATGTCCACGTGCCACACGATCACGGTGGTGTCTTTGGACCCGGTTGCCAGTTTGGTGCCGTTGTTGGAGAACTTGCAGAACCAGACTTCGTTGCAGTGTTCGGTGAGAATCTGCTGAGTGTAGCAGGGGAACTGCTTCCTACAGATAAGGAAACACACACACACACACAGATATGTGTGTTAGTACTGGTTCGGTTAAATTCCTCTCATTACTTTTTGACTTTTAATTTAAAAGGCAGAAATAAATTAAATCAAACCAATAAAACACATCAGCTTTCTTTTATGGTTTTATGACTTTGGTGTAGTTGCACTCGTTAAATACAGTCTTTATTACTGAATTTATCAATGAGTCCTGAAGAGCTGTAGCGAAGATATTTCATTTGTTTTCTGTTCTCTCTCCAACACTTTTGCTGCGTTCAAGACAACTCAAAACTCGGAAAAAACAAGCTCCATGTTCTCCAAAATGTAATTGAAACAGCATCAAATTTGGAAATTACAGGTTATCATCTCAGAGCTCCGATTTTCCAACTTGATGTCAGCGACAGCAACAAAACTTGGCGTCCCGCATCGCCGTTAATGGAAAGAATGAGATTTGTTATTTGTCGATGTTTTCATGCATCTTCATCTGCTCCTAAAATAAGCATAAATTGCTGCTGCATTTATTTTTCATGTTCAGCAATCAGCCACAATATGCCAAACGCTATGATGCTGGAAGCCGGAAATTTCAGAGTTGGAGTTTTGACTTCTCGGTTTGTCCTGAACGCAGCATTTACTCTCAATGCTGCCTGTGGATCAATATGAACCTCACAAAACCAGCAAATACACAACCCTGTTATTTTTATATAGTGGGGCCATTTTATTAAATAATATGTATCTGATTGAATAGAAACGGCATGAAATCGATTGTGTATTCCTCTTCCATATTGCCATTATTGGTAACCGTTTTATAAAAGCAATACATCACTCCAGTCCGTGGTATACGCTCATTATACGGCCTGTCGTTATGTATTGCTTAATTGCTTATTGCTTGTGTGTGTGTGTGTGTGTTGTGTGTGTGTACCGGCTGCAGGCGTGGTCCAGGAGCAGGGACACAGAGTCCAGTCCACTGTCCAGCTTAGTGTTGTGGTAGAGGCAGCGCTCCCTCTGCAGCTCCACCGCCTGCTTCAGGAGAGTCTGCAGACGGCGAGGGGGCAGCATCACCGAGGGAGGCAGGTAGGCTGAAGGCAAAAACACACAAAACATACATATTTGATTAATTTTGTTTCGCCTTTAATTGTGTTACATCCATCATAGGGAACATCATGAATGAATCAACCACAGTGTGTTTGTGTGTGTTGACTGTGTCTTCACCAAAGCATGTTGGACACACGACAACAGCTGAGTCTTTTCAGTCTGTGTCACATGAGGTGAATATTCAACTGATTATCTTTCTAATGTGGCTGTTAAAAGTTTTACACTTGAATAAGAAGATAAAACATCTCAGTGTAGTAACTCTTTGTCTCTATAACAACAGGTCGGTGTCAGCCAATCAGAAGAGAGGAGGCTCTGAACCTCTCTTCTGATTGGCTTCTGACTGTTTTCTGAGTGATTCAATAAAAATAGAGCAGATTTTAGCAGAAAAAACAACAACAAATCCTGCAAAGTGTTGGATGGTGAATGGGTCCATGTTGTGGGCGGGGCTTAGGGTGACTCTGTTGTGACATCACAAAGTGACAGGAAGTCCTGACGGCTGTTTTTTAAATGCTCAGTTTCTGAATACAGGCTGTGTGCATTTCTCTGTGGACTGAAGCTTTGATACTTTCACAGTATTAATATAGAACCTAGAGCTGCTTTATAATCACACTACACATGGACATCTACCTTTATACTGTATGGAGCTTTAACACAAACATCTACCTTTATACTGTATGGAGCTATAACACAAACATCTACCTTTATTTTGAAGAAGCTTTAAAAGGGACAACGAGGAGTTTTGGAAAGCGAAGTGTTCTCATACTACATTTACCATGAGCCTCCGCGCGCACGGTGAAATTCTTGGACCAGTGCAAGACGGACGTCTTGCCATGAATGTTTTCATTCATCAAGAATTAAAGTCAGAGGTTCGAAGACGATCAGATACCGTCATAGTTCCGACCATAAACGGCGATTCTGCGGCGTTATTCTCATGACCTGCCAGGCAGCGTCCGTGAAACCGAAAGTAAGGAAACGCTTGTCGGCTCGCCCAGCATTTCCACCATTAATTAAAATAACAAAATAACGATAGAGACAAAACGATATATTTATCGAAAATGGGCCCATTAACAAGTGTGGGTAGCGTAGATTCATCCACATTAACATGAGACTTTTTTATAACCAAATAGAAACTCCTCGTTGTCCCTTTAATAGAAACATCTATCTTTAGACCTAATGGGACCTTTACAAAATGAACTTAGATTTGTAAATCGTACCTAAAGATCTTTAATATATATAGTATATTGTCAATAGGATGTTATATAAACACTTGTTTGCAGAGCTTGACATGTAACTCTGTGTGTATATAATCCACTTGAATCTCATCTACACTTGATCTCGACAGGAAACGTGCTGATGTCCTGCTGCAGCTGCAGGGTTTTCACAGTGAGTAACGGCTTACAGGTCAATATACAGTACACACACAGTGACAGCTCATGGAGAGTGTTAACTACATGAGTGTGTGAGTGTGTGTATGTGTGAGTATGTGTGTGAGTGAGTCACACTGTACTACTCACTCTGCAGCTTGTCCAGCAGCTTTGTTCGGGATGCCGTGCCTTTCCCCTCCCACTCTGCTTTGGCTCGTAGGTCCTCTGCATGGCTGCACATCAGGTACCTGCAACACACAGTGACATATTCTCATTAACACACACACACACACACACATCTGCTTTCACTAAGCCCCTCCCCTGTCAATATTTTCATGGTCCACAGCAGATTTTTGATTTAGGATAAACACTAAAGCACTTCAGTTGAGTCAGGATCAGTCTGTTCTGGACAACATGCACTATTTCTTCAATGACAAAGCTTTGTGTCTCAGAGTCTGGTCAGAGTGAACGCAGCCTTCCTGGAGGTGTTAATCAAATTCAGTACAGGACGTCAGGAGGACAAACTGTCTCCACCCTGCTGAGGAGCATCAACACACAACAGAGGGCTGCAGGTTTATCACACGTCTTAAAGAACAATTCCAGGAAAATTCAACCTGGGGCTCTAGTTTCCTAATATTTTAGGTCTAAAAGAATGAATCTTAAGATTTTCTTTTTTAATGTTTCCTGTTGTGCAGTAGCTGTGTCTGTCCCTGCATCGCCACAGCAGTGAATAATGGGAGCGGATTGATCTTAGACTGTTTACTTCCCCCAAAACTGCAATTTTTTTTCATTGACAGCGTCAGATGGCTTCACACATACACCGAGGGGTTTGTTTACTTCAAGAAAGATGACATATGTAAACGGAGCTGTAGCACAAAGTCTTGCACAAGAGTCAAGTTGACGCGCTCAAGTATGTTTACAGGCAGTGGTTGGAATAACGGCATTATAACATAACCGTGCTACTTTATTTTTTTACGGGTTAGGGAGGGAAGTTCAAGTAATTTGACACATTTGAGCATTTTATTGAAAAAAAGTAACACAATAGTTACTTTCCTTGTAATTAATTACTTTTATTTTGTTCTCAGTTTTTCAGAGTAACCTGCCCAACACTGTCTACAGGCAGTTTTACTCTTAGTGCTACTACGAGTTGATATTCCTCTGTTGATAAAACAAATGGGAGCTTCAGACGACCTGTAAACACAGTGAGCCGTTAACTTGACTCTCACGCAAGACTTTGTATTATAGCTCTGTTCACAAACACATCAGCTTTTTTGAATTAAACAAACCCTTCGGTGTATGTTTGAATAGCCATCTGACGTTGTCTGTGAAAAAAATGCTGCAGTTCTGTGGGATGTAAACAGCCTAAACAGCCTAAGATCGGTCCAGCGATGCGGGGACAGACACAATTACTGCAGAACATCTTCAGATTCATTCTTTCAGACCTAAAATATTAGGAAACTAGAGCCCCAGGTTGAATTTACCAGGAATTGTCAGTAGATAATGATTGATCATAATCAATACCACTGATGAGGAAATACACAGTTGGCACATTTCTCGCTCCTGTGCTGTGGAGCGTTAGCCTAGAAATCTAGCTGCACCCTAGCGGCAGCAAATCTATTTGCTCCGTAGGTGGGTCTAGAAACGAGCCATAGGAACTTCTTGATTCTCGAACACCGTTTGTGTTCACCAATCACAGCGCTCTATCCGTTTAGAGAGTCGTTGGGCGGGCTTAACGCGATGACGACATACATTTTAATTGGCTTGTCAGGCTAACGTCATCCTGCTCTTTGCTCTGATTGGTCGTAGCGCTACCCTATTGCGTGCATAGGCAGTTTGAAAGACAGCCTTCATCCCGCCCCCTGGATTGAGCCGAGGTCTACCGGTCGTTGCCAGACTATACATGTTAATGATGTAGTCTCGCTTGTCAGGCTGGTGGAGCGTCACATGCATGAAGGATCGGTGGAGACAGAAACATGAAGAACTGTCTCCAAGTGGTTGATAAAGGTCTTGTTGAACTCCAGCCCTGACATTCAACACCTCAGTTTAATAACTCCATGCTACTATCAGTGTGACTCAGCTTCCTCTCTGTCTGTCTGTTGCTGGAGGAGGAACTGATGAACTGACCCGCTCAGGATGTGGATCCGCTCCGTGTTGTACTTGAGGGGGGTGAGCTCGGCTCTGAGGACCTGCAGCGCCTCCAGGACCTTCCCGTCCTCCAGATACTCCAGGTACTTCTGCTGCAGCAGGAGGAACTTCATCCTCTGAGGACCAGAGAGAGAGAGAGGAGACAGCGGTCATCAATGATGGTTTATTTTTTACATTATTGCAAAAAATTTGATTGAAATCTTGATAGCAAAGAGTCCGTTTGCTATAACCTGGTCTTCACACCTAAAATCAGCTGGTTTCACAGAGACAGTTTTATTTTACTGATATTTTAGCACATTTTCATCATCTCCGTCCAATACTGTGTGTCTACGACGTCTACTGTTGTTTTTGTGACAGACTGTCAATCACAGAAAGAGACTCTGTCCTGTTTGTCTTCTTCTCTGACACATACGTGGTGATGATGAAATAAAAACAGACTTTGGACGTTTGTGACAGAAACTGCAGGACTGAAATAAAAAACAAAAACAAAAAAAAAACAGACCACCTCACAGTTTCACCGCTGCATTTCTGGAGAATTTCCGTTGTTGTGTATCTGTTTAAGTGTTAAATGTCTAGAGCAGACGAGTGTGCAGATACACTGACAGCAGCCTGTCTGTTCGGGTTTAGTCTTTGTGTTTGACAGCATCCAACATCCAGAATGAACCAGTGAGGCAGTGTGTGTGTGTGTGTGTGTGTGTGTGTGTGTGTGTGTGTGTGTGTGTGTGTGTGTGTGTGTGTGTCAGCTCAGACCACTGAGCTCCAGAACCATTTGGATTTGCACAGACTTAGCAGCATCATGCTTCATGTGGTTTTTGTTCAGGGATTTGCAACAGTTGCTGCAGTTTCCCTGAGGTTTTTTTTTTTTTTTTTTTTTTTAGAAACTGGTGGTAGTTTCGCCTGTTTTCTTTCAAACATTTGCAACGAATCTGAAAACAGCCTGTGAGAGAGTGGACCGACGGCTGCTGGACTTGTCACTTACCACAATAGCACTTGGAGAGTGCATCAAGGCCTTCAGCTCGTTCAGATCGCTCTCAGCCTGTGTGAAGAGAGAAAGAAGGACCGACGTCAGATTCACCAAGTCAGAAACATAAACAATCTTTTATAGTTGATAAACAATAAATCAAATCCATATTATTTCCCATGCTGCACCTTGTCCCACTCTCCTTCCATGACGTGGTTGCGAAACTTGGTGGCGGACGGGTGCTCCAGTCTGCAGCCGGACTCCTGCATCAGGAGGTCCACCGTCTGACTGTGGACAGCGGAAACCATCAGTTAATATCAATATCAATAATCAATCACTATCAGTCACTCACGACCAAGTTCTGACACGTTCGTTCACTGTCGTCATGTGACCGACTGATAAAATAACATGTGACAATGTGCAGAGCGGATTGAGTCACAGGTTTAGTTCTGTATCTATGAGCAGACATCAGAACAGTTAGTCAATTAATTCACTAATTAATCAACTGACAGGGAATTGATCAATAAGATTTCTTGGTTTTTCATTTTTATATTATTATAAAGTATCTGTAGATTTTGGAAAAAAAACAAAACAATACTTTATTAATCAGCTGACAGGTCGGTCAGCTGAGTCAGCACATGAGTAAGTTACACAACATATTTAAATCACAATAACTCCCTTTTGTCCCTCAACAGCTCCCATTGAAAAGACCATAACAACACAGGAAGGTCAGCTCTACAAAGCTCCAGCACTTTATTATGTATTTAGTTTAGTGGGCAGCGTTAATGTAGATAAAACCTGGTTTTATAAAATAAATATTTCATGTGTGTGGAGATGTGGTGCAATAAAATGATGTACAGCTATCAATCACTATCAATACGTCAACTCCTTCAGCTAAGAGTAATCTTTAAATTGAGTTCTTATATTCCTTGTATTGTTTTATTTATTATTATTATATTATCCATGATTAACTATATTGTATTTTTTCTTTTTCTTTTTTAAATATATAACTATACAGCACTTTGGTCGACTGAGGTTGTTTTTAAATGTGCGTTACGACCAACACTGTGTATATAATTTTATTCTAATCTTATAATAACTGTATACCGTATATTCCTGACACATTTTGTTACATAATAACTATATGTTTGTCTTATATTGTTTTTATATCTCTATATTTGCATAATCTTCTACTTTTTTACATTGTATTTTGCAAATGCTTCTGTAACAACCAAATTCCCCATGTGTAGGATCAATAAATGGTCTTGTGGTTTATAAATAAACTGTCACTTGACTTGACTAATAATTGATAAAACTGTCTGATTGGTCTACCATCTAGTTGGTGTGACAACAACAGTGGCTTTGCTGTTTCCATCAGTCACATTACAAGGTCACTACAGTGTATGAACTCTGTAACAGGAGTGTGTGTGTGTATATGTATATGTGTGTGGGTCATGGGGTTCATCCTCCCTTCCTCCACATGTAAACACAAGTGTCAGTTCAATCTGCTGCAGTGAACAGGAGGAGGATGATGATGCCACACTTTAAAATAAAACAGGCCTTGCACACAAACATGATGCATTGCACACACACACTAGTCCTGACATAACACAAACATGGTGCACACACTGTAGCTGTCTGTTGTTATGTGTTTTGTTTGTTTTAACTCTCCACCCAGAGGTCACCAACCCCCCCTCCTCCTCTGACAGCTGGCCCAGCGACGAGCAGCTGTACTCGGCCTCACTTGACTTACTTGAGACCGAGGTCGTGGAGGTGTTGTCCTATCAGCCTGATGACATCCTCCTCCGACTGAGACAGACGCTTCTTTTTCTTCACGTCCGACGACCCACCACCATTTCCACCTCCACCTCCACTGCTGTTATTGGTGTTATTGTTGTTATTATTGGGTGCAGGCTGCGCTGACACTCCGTTGTTATTGTTGTTGCTGCTGACACTGACACTGACAGTGTTGTTGCCGTTGTTGGAGACTGACACCAGCCCGTTGGAGTGAGCTGCTGCTGCCGCTGCTGCTGCCCCACTACCACCACCACTACCACCACCGCTGTTGCCGCTGCTTCCGCCGGAGGACGAGTCACCGTTTTGGGCTCCGTTTCTGCAGGACACCTCTGAATCCCGGTCCTGTTGTCCTCCTCCTCCTCCTCCTCCTGCTCCTCCTCCTGCCCCGTTCGCCTGCATGTTGTTGACTTGGGGGGCCCACCACACGACGCGACGCTGCTACACAAACGGCCGATCAACGGACGTAGCAACGGCAGCAACGGCAACGTTAGCAACGGCAACGGCACTGCGGGGAGAACAACCGACCGACACCACCGGTCGTCGACAGGCCCACTGACCCAGATGCAAGCCCCGAACTGCCCTGTGCTCTGCTCTGCTCTGCTCCCCCCTCCTCTCCTCCTGCGGCCGAGTCTCCGTCTCCTTGTGTGTGTGTGTGTGTGTGTGTGTGTCTCTGTGTGTGTGTCCTCCTCCGCGACGATAACGCCGATTTTTTTTTTGTCCGGCTCGTAGGTCGAAGCGACGGAGGCCACAGTTATTTAGACGACCGCATTTTGCGAGGCTCGGCGGTGGCGCACGGCGCTGTCAGAGCCGCGGTGTAGAGAAGTAGTTTGGGTACAGCTTGTTATTGTTGCTCTCAGACAGCTGCAGCCCTGTTATGGACATGTACGCGGTGACGTCGGCGGAAATTCCTTCACGTCGGCTCGTTCGGTCCGTACGTACGTACGCGCTGCGTCACCGCTAGAGGGCGGCAGAGCGCTGTGAGCGTGAGCTGAGTAACCATGGATACAGTACAGGCTGCTGCTAGTGAAAAGATTCACAAAGGTGCAATGAAAGTGTCGATTTTGAGATTTAATTGAATTTGAAGGTTAAATGGCTTTAATTTCCCCCAATAAATCAATAACCAAGAGGTCTTGTTCTCATTACGTTCACTTGTGTTTGATAGACTGAGGCAATGAGTTGTTAAATATGACTGAAATAACCAAAGTAGAGTAGAGTAGAGAATACTTTATTCATCCCTAGCAGGGAAATTCAAATTTGTCCAGTAGCTCACACAACAATGATACAAAAAAGATGAACACAAAAAACATTTTAAAGGTGTACAGAAAAGAAAATTGAATTTGAGCCCACTTTGGGTCATAAAATTAATGTGATAACTCATCTTTCAGACGTTGTAGGCCAAACTTTGTGCAAAATTCTATTTTTGAGTAAATCCGGGATGAAAGTGTGTATTTTTTTTTTCGCATTGGATAATGCAGGCGCACGGATTATACGTCAGCCTGTACACGATTCACCAGCCACTGATATTGGATCCGTAATCCGTCATTCAACGTCTGAGACACGCACACACACACGGAGCTCGGGCTCGCCCCAAGCTTTGAATATCCCGCCCGCTCGATAACGACCAATCAAATTCGTTTTCCTCACTCGGGTAAACTCGTGTTGCAGCTCGTGACAACTCGGCGCGACAAACAGGACAAACGGCCATTTCTGTACACCTTTAACAAGTAACCTACCAGTCAAGTTACAATGGAAAGTAATTAACAAACACACAATTTCAGGCAATGTCCTGCTGTGGAATAGCTAAAGTTGTAGCGGACAATGAAAGTGTCGATTTTGAGATTGTAGATTGAATATTAGAGGTTAAATGGCTTCAAATTTTGTCAGTTTGATAGACTGTGCAATAACCAAAGTACCAGTCAAGTTATGGAAAGTAACAAAAGTTTTATTACAGTAAGCAGGAACAGAGTCACTGCCTACAGTCACAGACGCAGATGAACTGACAAAGACGGACAGTGGGGTAAACAAGCACAAGAGGGATGAGACACAGATAATCAGCAATCAAAAGAGAGAGGACTAGACAGGAAGTGGGGAATAGGGAAAGAAAATAAAAGACACAAGCACAAGGGGGATGAGAGACAGGTGTTTTGTCTGATGATGAGGTTAAGTTGTTGGTTCTTCAGAAAAGAAGTCTGGACACTAAGAAAAAGTGCATTAAATAATACACTTGTAACTTTTAAACAGACTTACACTTTTTTTTTCCCATCAGCCCAAAACAACTCAGGTTTCACATTTTGCATTTTCTTGAACAAAAACCGCTTGGCTTCGTCATATAACGGATAAAGAAACACAAAATGCAGTTCATCAATTAGATTACATAATGTGCATAGTCTTCCCTCCTCAGGTACTGAGTTAAACCTATACCTACTTCTATTGCCAGAGGGGAAGTGGGGAATAGACACAGGGAAAGAAAATAAAAGACAAACAGGAAACACAAGACAACAAAGGAACAAATCAAACTTTACGGGCCCTGAAAAACATGGCATAATCAAACTTTTACAGATACTGCAAGTTTTGGGGAGTATCTCAATGAAAATATAAATATACTTAATTAGTAAATAAAAAAAATACATATTTCCTAAAAAAAGATATAAAAATACATATTTCATTCATTTATACATGCACAAATATAAATATATTTCATTAATAAACACATCAATATGACTATCAAACAACACAACAGTTTTCCCCTTTTAAAAAAGTGCATGTTAAAGGGAGCATGAAGCTGCAACAAGGGCTGTTTACTTCAAAATCCCCTCAGAGGCCTGAGTATTGCACTTAATCATATTGCAGTCTCTGTAACTTTGCTCATTAATACTTCAAGAGTAGAAACAACAGTTAAAGGTAGAGTCTGGAGGTTTGTTTGTTGCAATTTGTAAACAAAACATTCAAACTGGGCCCATCTTCTCGGGCTCAACTACAGTGCAAACTCTGCAAGGTGCAAAGTGATGAGAAGCGGTACCGGAAAATATTCACGTATTGACGAGAGGATACTTCATTCTCGTTTAGATGTGCAATTCATTACTTGACGAGGACTTAAAGGTTATAGCTACAACTTTTTCATCAAAAGGATTCATTTTTCAAAAATAATGCATCCACAGAATGTCTAGAGAGGTGCAGAATAAAAGTATTAATTTTACTGAATTAAAAAAAAAATAGTATATAAATAATTGTTCAATCAATTTTGGCGGGTCCGAAATATAAATATTTACATCTGGTTACGTTGGCAACGTCGGCATGGAATGATCTCTGTGGCAACAGCATTAGAATGTTGATGTCATGTGTAACTGGCGACCAGTAAAACGGAATGTTGGAGCGAGAGCAGTGTGAGTTCTACACCTACTGGCCAGGAGGAAACTTGTAGCTATCACCTTTAAGTGAACGTCACCGCTGTGATGAGAAGTGGTACCGTATATTATATAGTACCGATTCTCAGTGCATGATTATATTTAGAAATGATGGACAGCTGTTTTTCAGTCGGTTATTTCAAACGACAGGCTGGAGATACTGCTTCTCATTTCAAATAATAGATCAGAGATGGAGAGAGAGAGAGAGAGAGAGAGAGAGAGAGAGAGAGAGAGAGAGAGAGAGAGAGAGAGAGACACAGTTAAAAATGTTTTACTCACTGCTTTCAAAATATTATCAGATGAAAAAGTAAGATAGAAACAGGGTTGGGGAGTAACGGAATGTAAAATGTTTCGAAGGTATTCTGCATTCAGTAAGTATGAGAGGTTTAGGGGCTGTAGTCTGGACTGTATAGCCTAGGCCTACTAATTCAATGTGATTGATTGAGATAAAAAATAAAATAAATGTGGCTGAGTAATCAATAACTAATTAAACTGTGGTTTGACAAATTCCAACACATTTATTAATGCTTTAGTTTAAAGGAGCCACGGTAGCCTATAAGTTCATGCGTAAAATAATTTTGAAGTATTCTAAAAGTAATCCAGAAAGTATTTAGAATAAATTACTTTACTTGAGTAACCCTCCCAACACTGGATAGAAAGTCAAATTCATTTTATCGAAATGTGTTCAATGGCATTTCCCAAACGTGGCTTGTGGCTTCCGGTGACGGCAGACTTCACCAGCTGGTGCATTGTGGGATTTATACTTGGCCACATACCGCTCTGATGCGGTCTTACCGTAAGTGTGGGGGTAAAGTGCAAATCAAGCACGCTGCACTTCTGGTCGTTAATTGGAGAAATGGGACACAGTTACACTAAGGCCATGAACGCGCACACGCCAAGTGAAGTGCCCAAGCGTGTCATCGAGTGTGCATATTGGGACAGGCCCAGAGACACAGAAAGAGAGAGAGAGAGAGAGAGAGAGAGAGAGAGAGAGAAACAGAGAGAGAGTGAGAGACACTCATAATTATAAAAGACTCTACCTTTAACAATAGTAAAATAGCTGTTTCCTCCTTCACAGTTCACAGACATAATAAACACCATTGGGGCGGTGCAGTGGAGCAGGGTGGGGAAGGTCAGAGTTTAAACGTTGCATCTCACTGCAAACAAAAAATACAATTAAATCAGTACAATTTCTTAATTACTCTTCTTAAGCATAAAGAACAACTTCTGCAGAGACACGATCACACTGATCATGATTCCCTCACTGATCTGATCAGATTCTTTATTGTAATCCTCATTTGTGATGTGAGATCAGCTCTTTTTAACCCACAGCAGAAGTTTGTTATAAACTAGACTTTAACAAAGGAGAACGGTTTAACTGAATTATTCAATCACAATGTGTTCAATGGAGGTTATATAAGTGAACAGTAGAGAACTGGTGGTGAGTATTTCATTCATGCCTGACAGAGGATTTACTTACATATATGATTTACATATCAGTTTCATTGCCTGGTTGGTTGTTTCTCCTTTGACCTGAGTCCAGGAAGAAATATCATCAATAGAAACAAACAAGGCAAATTAAAAAAAGTAGGAAGAATGTTACCTTACCTCTTTTCTTGCACCAGTAGACTGTCAGGCCAACAACTACTCCTGCTACTGCTACTCCTCCTATAGTTGGGTAGATCCAGTTGGCTATCCCACCTGCTTTCTTTTCATCTCCAGTTGAATTCCCTGAGACAGAAATCAAAATCAGTTACTTGAGGTCCAATAATGACGTGTTGATTTCTGCAGGTCACATAGATAATAACAGTTCCTGCTCATACTGGTTTTGTTGGTGTCATTTTCCAGGGCAGAGGGTGATTCAGAGCTGGGGGTTGTTGTTGTTGTTGTTGTTGTTGTTGTTGTTGTTGTTGTTGTTTCTGGGTGTGAACCGTTGTTTGAATCTGAAAGACACAGACATGTAACAACAGAATATTTTAATGTTGATCTGGTTCCAACAGTAGAAAATGTTTCTGGACTATTTGTTTCATGACATAGCAGGTCTACTGTATCTGTTTTACATTATGTTTAATGTTTGCATTGTTTCTTTCTGCTATTAACTCTGACTCAGCTCCACCTCACTGGTTCAGATGAATCACAACAAACAATTGTCACTGTCACCATGGTTAACTGTGGAAAAATCTTTCAATATTTACTGAGGTGCTGGTGTCAATATCATATAAGGCTCAGGTAACAAATCAAACAAAGCACAACCAGTGATTTAATGTATTACTGAAAATGTTCCATACCTTCCACCTCAAACCAGAAGACTAACTTTTCCCCTCCTTTAGTTATAACGTAGCATTTGTATCTGCCCTGGTCCGAAGGCTTCATCTCTCTCAGCTGAATTGATGCGTCTCCTGTGGACTCATTCAGGAACAGTGACCACCTGCCACTGAAGCGTCCGTGTTGATGTTTAGGATGGTCTGTGTTGTTGTAGTAGTCGAGGACAGTAAGGTCTTCTTCTGTCTTAACACACCTCATTGCCTCGACGGGGCCAGGCGAGAAGTTACATGTTAAAGTGTCCTTCCTCTTCACACAGGGCACCTTCATATCTGCAACACACACATCAGGTGAAGAGCTTGTTTATGAGAGACATAATTCAATAAACATCTGTATGTAGCATTTAAGAGACTGAGAAAGGTTTTCTGATTTAACAACAACACTAAATAAGCCCTGTGTTATCTGCCCACACATTCAGCCCTGCAAGAACCTGGTTTCTGTCTTAAATTAAATATAATATCAAAGTTAAATGACAAAGAAAACACAGAACATTCAGCATTCATACAAACTGTTAATGGTGACAATAAAACATAGCAAGTAGCGTGTTGAAATACTGGCCTACATGACCTACACTGTATTGTGACTGTTTTCATGTCAGACCAACAGTGAACGCCTCACTCACCTTCTCCTCTTGTAAAATGTAGAAACAGCATAAAGATCAGCACAAAGATCACAGTCCCCCTAAATGGGTTATTCATCTTTTGCTAAATTTATTGAGCTCTGTATGAGAAAAAACAAAATGGAGACAACATGAGCACATGGGTGGTGGTTATAGACTTTCTATCATGTCTGTGTGAGAAACATTAGGTACAAGCAACAAATACATGAAGAGTTTCCCTGTTTTTTTAGTTAGTTTGAACTCTACAGTGAAATCCACAGTCTACTTCAGTTAGTTTCTTGTCCGTACAGGCCCACTGTCTTTTTGGCAGAGGTTTGTTAGTCATGATATTATTGTTACAGGATCTTTAAGTGCATGTGTAACATGAGAGGGGGATTGAAGGTTTCCAACAACGCCAACCCTTGAAGTGGTTACACCCCGCCTTTCCGGAGCCCCGCCTTTCTGACAATAGACTTCCATTCATCGTAATAGCGGGGTTTTCTATTTTTTCTAAAGACCCCGCTATTCCGAAAAGGCTATTGGGGGAAACCCCCAGTGCGCATTGATCCTTCTTTCCTTTTTGGGGTCAAACGGATCATGTGCATAATTAACTGCAAAACAAGCATATATACTTCATATTAATGACATATAATGTTCATTATGCTTCTAGCCTGTCTAGCCTCTACCTGGTCTTTTTACTAAACTTAACCAACTCCTTTCTTCATTGCCTAAGCCCAACCAAAGCATCTCCCTCAGTCAGCTGTCAACACCAGCGGCGGCTGCAGCAGCCTCACGCCCCTGTGAGCTCAAGCCAGGTTCAGCCGCGCTCGAGCGTAGTGTATTTCTATTACTGTTGTTTTAACATAAAAAAACAATAAATATAGGCTACAACATATATAACATGTAAATGACAAAACAATGCAACAAACAATATAATAAACTAAATAAAGTCAATTCACACAGCCGAAGAGGGAAACATATGAAACATATTCAAAACTATTTAAAAACTAGGACAAAAGGGGTTCAAAAGGGTAAAGAAAACAAACGGCAAAACGATAATGAACAGAAAAATACAAAAAGAAGTAGAGCAGCAGAGCAGTCCAGGGTGTGGTGACTGATGACTGCAGAAACAAAAGGAAATCAGAGCTGCAGATCATTTTAATGTTTACTTAGCATGTTTAAACAGTGTACAAGAGTGTACAACAGGGTAGCTCTATTTGACAAGAAGATGACTGTGACTTTTCTACATCTAACGGGAGAAGGTGAGTGAGGCGTTCACTGTCTCTCTGATCTGATTCCACTGTTGGTCAGATTAAAACTCAAACTGATACATTTAATATTTCAACATGCTACTTTCTACTCAGACTTATCACACTCTGTCAAGTTACCATCAGTGTTTAGGCCTACACAACACTTCCTGTAGCGTATATATTCACCCTACTGCAGAACAGTCAGGACACTTTTATTGTGAAACCCACTGTACACTTCCGGTGGTGGTAGTATTGCTACAGCTTGATGAATACCTATCTTCCGGTACAGTAAAGACAACATAACAGTAACTACTCTTTTTTTAAGGCAGTCATAACACACTCCGAACAGTACTACAAACACGTAATAAAGGCACAAGCATTGTTAAAACAAACTATACACAACATATTTTTGACCGGATGTGCAGAGCCACGTTAGCTAAGTGGCTAGCTCGGTAGCAGCACCGAGTATGTATGAGAGACAGTATGTATACTGTCTCCCCTGTTTTCATGTCTCCCACATTGTCCAATCCACAGACTGTCTTGTTCCATCACAGTAAAAAGAAAAATAAATAAAGGGTGTGATCAGGCGAAAAGCTGCAACTAGGCAGACACCGCCGACGACGAACGAGCTTGGACCGGAGGAAACAGACGCTAATCGCAATACATTAAATTGAAACAAAAAAGTAATGGACAGTCATTACATAATGAGATGTGATGAGGTAGAATAGCTAAATTACCTGGATAATACTGTAGGCAACCAACGGAGTCCAAGACCTCGAACAACAAATGGGAGGAGGTCTTCACGGAGCTTTTACCTATAGCTACTCGCGCGCAATCTAATACCCCGCTTGCAGTCGGACTCAGCCAATTGAGTGAGCCCATGTGGACACTGAGGACCAATCAGGGCTCTTGGCGACTGGATGGGACGTGCACTTGGCACCCGCCAAACCTTAGCCTCTCCCTAAAGCCCTTTCTTGACTTGCTCCCTACATTTAAGCTTACTTCTCGTCCACTAACCTGCTGTGTCTCAACACACACTGTGTTTGGATCATGAAATTGGCAAAGGTCTCGAGTGTGTGAGTCGAGTTATTCTCTCGGGCTGTGCATGTTCTGGCACGTAGGCTACTGCTTCTGTGGTGCCGACGTGTTTAAAATGTTACATCATTGTAGTTAGTGAATTCACATATTTGAATTTACACTTCATCCCCTGTATCTGTGGTCAGACCTAATAGCTCTTATTTCTATATCATATGGTGGTGATAGTTAATTTATTTAGGCTACTGTATAAAAATATAGTTATAGGCTACTTTTCTTTCTTATTGTATTTCTTTTAAATACAATTTTAGCTGTCAATATGGATGCTCAGAGGTAAGTTGAGCCACCTGCCCTTTAATGAGTGTATTTTGTCTATATGTCATAATTATTAAATCAAGATTCTGGATTTTTATGATTAGGCTATGTAACGCCGCATTATGTAATAATGACGCATTATGTAATAATGTAATAAATCTTCACGTCATTATGTAATAACGCCGCATTTTGTAATAATCTGCCGCATTTTGTAATAAAAATCTTGAACGCAATATGTAATAAACTTCGCCGCATTTTGTAATAAGTTGTTACATTTTGCATCACTTATTACATATTGCGGGTGTTACACTTTTTTATGAAAAAAATGTAATAATTTGGTGCATTATGTAATAAACCACCAAAATGGATGTCTTAATTAGAAAAAAACATTAACAATAATACACGCTGCTCCTCCTCCCCGCTGAGCAGAGCGGTCTCCTCCGACAGCGGGTCCCATGGGGATGGTAACCGCTCCGCGTCTCTCCCTCCCCCCTTGCCCACCGACAATAATACGCCCGGGTCATGTTCGTCTGTGGAGGGATGACATGGACCACGGTCCGACTGGAGCTCCAGGCCGGGTCCAGCTCTGCTCCAGCAGCGGCAGGGGCGGCTGGGATCACCGCCCCCGGAGCCGCAGCTGGGGCGAGCTGGGGGGGATCGAGCTGTGGGATTTCATCGGGCTGATGATGCTGGAAGTGATTTTGCCTCTGATTTTCACCAGATTTTAATATTCATACTCATTATTAATAATACTGCACAACTGAAAGGTGAGTTTGAGGGGAGCGTACCTATGTTCCCCGGGTTCTATGTTCCCCCTTTTGTTTTAAAAAAGGTCCTATGTTCCCCGTTTTTTCCAAAAAAGCTCCTATGTTCCCCGGTTTGTATGGAACCGGGGAACATAGGACCCTTTATTTAATAAGAAGGTCCTATGTTCCCCGCTGTTGCCGGGGAACATAGGACCTTCTTTTTAAATAAGGGTCCTATGTTCCCCGCTGTTGCTGGTTGACACACACGCACGTTTTAAGACATGCGTACAGATGTGATACAGTCAGTGGAAGCTTAATAAATAAACACAAAGTCTCCCCCCCGTGTGCAGGTGTGTGTGTGTGTGTTGGCGCGTGGTGAGGGCGAGTGAGGGAGAGTTTGTTGGTCTGTCCACACGAGAGACGCCGAGGTGACCACGCCAATCCTCTCCCTCGTCCCGCTTGGCTGCAGACGGACCCGGCCGTGCTGCGTCCAGACGGGCCTTTACAGGGTAACCACACACCATAAATAATCCACTATGATGCTTTGGAATCGCCCCCACACCAGCCGTCCAAACGCCGACTGCCACGGTCCCATTAATGCACCTGTGCGCATTACGCACACAACTTACGGCAAAAAAACAAAACATTCATTCATTCATTCATTACAGGTCCGCACATCCCCGTGCGCAAACGCCAAGCATAATTGATCATGAAAAAAACCTGGGGAGCAAAGCTGCAAATCAACGAGCCCATAGCTCCAACAGACTATAGGCAAAACCCAGTGGATCACTACAAGTTGTTGCAACTTTGGGGAATTTCCTCCGGATAAAAAAGGCTTACAAACAGGGACCAGGACAGCTTTATAATATGCACAAAGATCCAAAGGAAACGAAAGGTAAAGAAAAAACAAACAAACAAACAAAAAAAGCAACAGCACGAAGTAGTTAAAATGTGTGTTTTACGCATGCCTCTGTGCGTCTGCCTGTTCAGCTCCACCTACACGTAAAATGACATTTGGCTCAGCCAAGATGTCCGTTGTCTATGCTCACAACCATTACAACAAACGAAATTATTCCAAGCAAATCATTTGGTGATTTGAAAGCCTAACAAATTGACATTTTCATTCTTTAAGATGAAGAAACTTTGTCTTGAGCAAAACTTCTTTCCTGCCACTTCTTTCTGTCATTTTACTGCACGTTTGTTACCAGTTTCCATCATATTTGTATCACAATAAATCCTGAGAAAATGTTTATTATAGCAGCAAAAGGAAATGTGCAATAGTAAATCATATGCATTAGGTTCTCAAATCAGCTGTTAATCTGCAGGGAGGGCAGGAGTCATAAACTGAAAAACAAATGTGTAGACGAACAGGAGAGCTGGTAGGAAGAAAGAAAAGAAAGAGTCAGAGCGCAGCGCATCCTGTGGATAAAGATGCATCCGCCGCGATCTCCGTCTCTCTCTCTCTCTCTCAGTGACGCGCTGTCATTCATTTCAGCACCGAGACAGCGGACAGCGTGACTTGGTCACAGTTCAGCACTAGACAAAAGATATCAGTAGTTCACTCTGTGGCAAATACATCCATGGCACTGTCCATAAGGCAGAAAGAGAACTCAACACTGTCTTCTCCACAAGTAGAAAAATATAATAATAAAATAATAATATAACGCATTTTATAATGGGCTGGGTTAAGGGTGAGGAAGACAGAGTCCTGTCTGTCTGTGTGTGCCTGTAGGTGTGTGAGTGGGGAGGAGCAGAAGAAGTGAGAGCTGTCAGATAAGTTTGTGTTATGTTGTAGTTACGTCGGTTGGGACGCTACTGCGGAGCGGAGCCAATTTCATTTCTGTGCCGATTGTGCCAGTTGCGCCAGAGCGCGCACCTCTGTGCCAGGCTCGCGCTCTGCGGCGATTTGTGTTTATTCATTTTAACAGAGATGCTGACCGATTGAGTCCAGTAAAAAGTATGAGAGAGAGAGAGAGAGAGAGAGAGAGAGAGAGAGAGAGAGAGAGAGAGACAGAGAGAGAGATTCTCCGCGTCCGTCAACCGGCAACGGTGGGGAACATAGGACCCTTTATTTAAAAAAGGGTCCTATGTTTCGCGGGTCTTTGGGTGAACAGTGGGGAACATAGGACCTTTTTTTAAAAAAAAGGGTCCTATGTTCCCCGGTTCCATACAAAGCGGGGAACATAGGACCTTTTGGGTGAACAGCGGGGAACATAGGACCTTTTTATAAAAGAAGGGTCCTATGTTCCCCGGTTCCATACAAAGCGGGGAACATAGGACCCGGGGAACATAGGGATGATCCCAGTTTGGGGGTCCTCATGTGTGCATGTGTAGGTGAGTGAGTGAGTGAGGTGGAGCAGAGGAAGAAGTGAGAGCTGTCTGATAAAGTTTGTGTTATGCTGTTGTATAGTTACGTTGGGTCGGACGCTACAATATCAATAAAAACATGTGCTTAACATAAGACGTCGGACGCGAAATAGCCGCGGAGCGGAGCCAGTTTCCTTTAACAGATGCGCCAGAGCGCGCACCTCTGTGCCAGGCTCGTGCTCTGCAACGATTTGTTTATTCATCTTAACAGAGCGCGAGCGAGATTTAACACACACATTCACACAGGCGACACATACGGGCTACACATGATACACATACCCACACACACACACATCTGAGGGGCCGAGGCGCCTGCCGAGCGGCACGGAGAAAAGCGCATCTGGTGGCGTGCCCCTCAGGGAGCACCCAGGTTGAGCACCCTGGGTGCTGGTCAGTGGGATAGATAGATAGATAGTTAGATTTGACCGTCCTACTAGAAATTAATTCATATGATTCATGCATGCTGGTATGCTTAAAGTCAATGTTATTCTGATGGTCCTAATGTCTTTTTTTTCTAATTAAGACATCCATTTTGGTGGTTTATTACATAATGCACCAAATTATTACATTTTTTTCATAAAAAAGTGTAACACCCGCAATATGTAATAAGTGATGTAAAATGTAACAACTTATTACAAAATGCGGCAAAGTTTATTACATATTGCGTTCAAGATTTTTATTACAAAATGCGGCAGATTATTACAAAATGCGGCGTTATTACATAATGACGTGAAGATTTATTACATTATTACATAATGCGTCATTATTACATAATGCGGCGTTACAGGCTACATTAAGTAAGTTCCTGAGGTAAAGTTGTTTATGGTTAGGTCAAGCTTTACTTTCAAAGAGGAAGATGCAGGATTCTTCCCAAGATGCAATATGGCCTAATCGCAAAACTTCCCAAACCTCAACAACTTAAGTTGTGCCACAAGACCACGTTATTATCAAAGCAGTTGTTAACACTCATTCTGTTTGTTTGTACTGTAGGGATGCACAACATCCTAAAATATATATCCTGAATATGAAAAGTAAGTCACTTCCTTTTCCTACCTTTGCTACACTAACAAACATTGGTCACTAGATGGCAGTTCAAAACCGATTACTGATATTCACCAGCGCTTGAGTGAAGGGAGGAGAGAGGGTCATCAGATGGAGGATACAGAAACTAGGAAGCAGAGGTGGCAGCCTATAATTTACTGCTATTCACATATAATATAAATGATAAACCAAACTTTGTACAAACTTTTGGCTGGTAGCCCAAACCTGCCAGAACAGCAAAATGTGTTCTCTCTTCCACGGCTGCGAGAAAAGAGTGTAAAATGCACTGAATCTCACCTGCTCTGTGCTTTTGATCAAACAGAGACAAAGCATTTCCTGTTATCCTGTTGCTCCTGTGTGTGTGTGTGTGTGTGTGTGTGTGTGTGTGTGTGTGTGTGTGTGTGTGTGTGTGTGTGTGTGTGTGTGTGTGTGTGTGTATATTGAGTAAATGAAGAAATGGTTTGAGAACGGAGCAAATGAAGAAAATATGATCTTAAAATGGAGTAAATCCAAGTTATGCTGTAAATATGGTCAATTCATTGTCACACTTTTTAAATGGGTTAGATACATTGGCCAATGATATCATTATACTCTAGGTAGGCTTACTAGGCTATAGGCTACTCTATAATAAGGTGACTTGACTTCCCCAAGAAAAAAATGACTTGGCACTTGCTTGAGACTTAAAGTTTAAGACTTGAAACTTACTTGGCACTCAGCACAGTTACAGTTACACTACCTTGAATAAAACAGATAATGATTGATATGAATAATCAGTCACCTTCAGCCATGATTGATGTTATACAAAACCCAGGCCTGCATGTGTGGCATGTGCAGGCTGAGTATTAAGACCACTCCGGACTGCTTCTGCACATGCACCAACATATACAATATACGTGCACAAAATAACAAGCATATCGCACCGAATTTCGATGTAAGTTAAATTCAATGTAGACTGATCAGTTCATTGTAAAACATCTATTTATTGATCTATAGATGGTGATTTGTGTACACACAGAGCCCCGAGGCAGCGCTGCTCTTCTGTCCAGGTCACACATGAAGCTTCACTTTTCATTCAAACAAACTAAACAAATAAACAAACAAACAACAACTAATCAATATAAGACCAACATTTATTTATCCAGCCGGCGGTAAACCTCTAAAAACCTGCGGGGAAAGCTGCAGGGAGGACTACAGCCTCTGTATATGGGGAGCCTGCTCTACCAACTGAGCTAAACGACACACCTCTGCACCTTTTTAGGTCTTATAATCCAATCAAGTTCTATAAATTGAAACAGGGAAGAGTACCGAGCCCCCTGGCCATCGAGGGGAGCAGGCAGTACCAGCAGGCCCCTACTGTGGTGTAGTAATTAGGAGGCATCGACATAGTCAGGTCATAATCTGCTTCCTCTCAATTAGCCTATGTAGACAAATGTACACAAAATGATACCGTATACCTAATGGTAACTACCAACATTTACTTCTAAATTTACTACTAAATCTTTTTATTTATTTTTAAACAGTTTCAAACTTGGACATTGCATCCCTACTGTGGCGTAGTAGTGTAGTGAAAGGAGTGTGTAGGTCAGAGGATCTATGATCAGAAGAGAGAGAGCCTCTGAGGAGCAAGTCTGAGAGGATGGTGATACTGGCATTAAAAGTGCAACATCAGCCCAGTAATATGATTGATTGAGGTTGAAATAATGGAAAGGAGGCGGAGAGACTTCACCTAAGTCAGTATGGTATAGAGGAATTCCTTCAGTCGTGTCCCGTTGTATGAGTGGGGCCCCTACTCTTGTTTGGGCACAACTCCGGTTTTGTTGACTGTAAAGTGAATAAAACTCTACTGCATTGAATTCCACATAATTCAATATGGAAAAAATGTTGCTATTTGTAATGTATCAACAGCTACTAACTTCCTTGTGAATACAAATGTCAGACAACATTACAGAGAGTCTGTTGTTCAAAAAAGAGTGACATCTTCATGAGTTTGGGTATCTGTGCATCAGATCGTAACTGACAGCTCAAAAAGATGCAAAACAGCAACAGATGTGATGAATTCCAACTCTCAGGTGCCTGGTTTTGCTATTGGGGTATTGAAAATATTAGTGATGAGGCCGAGGTCAGGGTCTCTGGCCTAGTCATCTACTTCATGACTGGGCCAGAGACCCATCAACAGGATGTCCACCATCTGATAACAATTGTTCCCATTACCAATTGGTTTTTAGTACCAAACAGTAATGTGTGATCAATGCATCAGTGTGTGGTTATAGACATCTGTTTCCATTTACACATTATTTAATATGGAAAAAATTTTGCTATTTGCATCAACAGCTACTAACTTCCTTGTGAATACAAATGTCAAACAACCTTACAGAGAGTCTGTTGATGTTCAAAAAAGAGTGACCGTTTGTGTAGGCTATTCGTGAGTTTGGGTATCTGTGCATAGCTGACAGCTCAAAAAGATGCAAAACAACAACAGATGTGATGACAGATGCTTCTGCTGAACAGTAACTCACCTGTTATCAGTCACGAAACGGTGGGCAGGGCTGCAGGGTAGAACGTGTGAACAGTGCAGCATCAAGGAGGAGGCACAAGGGATTTTTTTTGCTGTGAAGATGCTTAAAAAGAGGAGGATCAGTGGATCAGAGCGACAGGGAGCTGAGAGACATCGCAGAGGACAGGACGATGGCCTCGACTGGTCTTATCATCTCTTCTCACCTCGTCCTTCTCCTCCTCATCATCCTGGAGACTGGACACACTGCTGGAAAACACACCAGACAGCCAACAGCTGAAGCTCCAGGAGATATCATGATCGGAATACTGTACCCACTTCATGGACGTGTAGTAAAGAATTACAACAAACCATGCTCACCTTGGCCGAGGAAGTGTTACCGGTGAGACCGTTTAAATTAAATTTAATTTAATCACATGATAAAAAGCAATTCAAAGTAGACTCCAAAAGCCTTGCATTCAACTTAAAAAAATGGCTGCTACATTAATATTGCTGATAAATCTAAAATCTGACATAATCAGGACAGGATGTAGGGGATGAGACATTAAATAGGGAATTTATGAATAAACTGATAAATAATACAACAATAAAATAGCTCAGACCAGAAACCATTCAAATTCAGTTTAAACAAGTTTGAAGGGGCTTCAGATAGTGAAGTCAAGTGTGTGTTTATTTCAAATATGCAAGTACGTAACACAAATGTATAAAATATACCTCTTCTCCATAAATTAGGCTAATACATTACTGTATACAATAATGTGCTTCATCTCAATTAGGCTGTGTAAACATATGTACACAATACATTTAATTAATTTGGACTGTAAAAACAGTGAGTTCGTGCGTGAATTGTGAACACTGGCAACACACTGCATTGTGTGCGTTGTTATCAATGCCATTAGAGAATACTGTATATTACAATATGAGAGAGGTACTATGGGCCGTAATTATGCAGGGTTGTGATTCTCGGAAATAGTCACATACTACACATTATTGATTAATTTTGTCTGTAGTGGTGTGTTTATTAGGGTTCAATAAATCATTATTGAAATCCCCAGAAATGAAAAATGTTTTGTTACTTATTTTTGAGAACATAGTACTTTCCATCCATTTGTTGAGAGTTTCAATGTTTGTTCCTGGTACTCTATAGCTAACAGATTTTGTCTTTATGGATTTCAATTGTTAGACATTCCAGTAAGTTATCAACAGTGTTGGGTAGTAACGCGTTATTAGTAACGCCGTTACGTAACGCCGTTACTTTTTTCAGTAACTAATAACGTAACGCGTTGTTTTTTTAAATCAGTAACTCCGTTCCCGTTACCAGACGCTGCGTTACTCCGTTCCTTTTCGTGAGGTTTTACAGCGGCACACACTTGCTATAACATTTCAGCGATCAATAAAGTTTCATTGAATTGAAAGAAAGACAGAGCACACTGTGACACTGTGAAAAACAAAGCGCTTGGTGGCCGCCCTCTAGCGTCCCACACGTAATCTAACACGCTCCATGAAGAGGACTGGACCGGTCAGGGCAGGGCATGACGGCGAGCTAAGGTAACGTTTGCTAACGCAGCATCCGAGACCGAAGCTGTGTGTCAGTTCAGGCTGCAGCCCCTCAACTGGGACACAGCTCGAGTCACAGCGAGACACTAAGCACCCACTCCACCGAGCAGCAGCGGTGTTGGAGTCCGACAGACGGACGCCTGAAACGGTAAACACAGCTGATCGCTCTGGGTAAACAAAGCTGATCGATCGATAAAAAAAAATTACTGCTGGAGTGAATTTAGTACTTAACGTCATTAAATCAGGTTCTTGAACGTAACTCGGTCAAAGTAGTATCCTCAAGATGTTTGCAGTTCTGTCATGCTGCTGTAGGCTACATGCTGACATCATGCAGCATGATGATGATGATGATGGTAACATTTTAAAGATAAAAACCGTTTTTTCATCAGCATCAGTACAGAACTGAAATGAGGTTAGAGGAGGGGAATTCAATCAACCTTTATTTAATGGGAGCATTGGGGAAAAAAACGTTTTAAAGTAACGAAAAAGTTACTTTCTCAGTAACGCATTACTTTTTGGTTGAAGTAACTGAGTTACTAACTGAGTTACTTTTTTAATGAAGTAACTAGTAACTGTAACTAGTTACTATTTTCCAGTAACTAGCACAACACTGGTTATCAACCACAATTGTCAGCCCATCAAGTACATTTTGGGGTATTTTTTCCTTTAATGGATACTACAGTTGAGACAGACAAGAAATAGTAGGCAGAGAGACGGGGAATGACATGCAGCAAAGGCCGCCAGAGTTCGGATTTGATACGGGGCCAGCTGCGGCGAGGACTATAGCCTCTCTATAAAGCTTAACAAGCCCTCAGCCCAGCAAATATTTTAAAATCTAAAGATTTACAAACGAATAAAGCAACTCCTCCACCACCTTTGTTTCTTGTCATTATATCTCAGCTCATACCCATCCAATTCGAATTCAATCCTTTTATCAGTGTTGAACCATATTTCAGATATTGCTATAAAATTGAATGACTGTGAGAATTTGCATAAATAGTTCCTAATATTGTCAAAATTTCCATACGACTTCTACCATTAAAGTGAATAATTCCAAATTTACCCTGCAGCTTTAATGTTTTGTCTGAACTGACTGTCGGCATAGTTGTGATTAGTGGTGGAGAAGCAATGATTGTCAGGGTCTTGTTCTAAGTTCAGTGTATTAAAATGTTTTCAGTTCCAGTTGTTCATATCCCCTTATTCATTGCTTTATGTGGATGTCGTCTGATGTAGAATGATTATGAGTTCTGCAGTATGTATCCTGTCAATATCCAGAGCATGATATTCATTTGTATTTGACATGATCCACAATGCTTCTCACGCAGATCACTGTAGTTTCCTCCGGGTTCGGTACAGTTCAGTATTGTTTTTCCTGTTCATTCAGGTTCCGTAGGAGAACCCTGATCCGTGTTCTGATGTTGATCAACGCCATAGAATGGAGTAATAAATCCCCACTGCTGAGACGAGTGAACATTACTCTGGGATACCGGGTCCTGGACTACTGCCGTGATGTGAGCACAGCTCTGAGACTCACTGCAGACTTGGTGCAACAGCACGACTGCCATGCAGGAAGGAGACAGCCAATCATGGCTGTTGTAGGTCCGCCCAACTCGGAGGTCTCCATGGCCATTGCCAGGCAACTGACTTTCAACTCCATTCCTCAGGTAAGAGACCAAGCTGCTGACTCAGTGTGACAGTTTTCAGGGTGATGAATCACAGATAAACAGGGACACTAACAACTGAATCTTCAATATAATCCAAGCTCAAATGTGCACTACTAGGGGTCACTGTGGTACCTGGGTGTTCAATTTGGCCATTTGATAACACAACCCTAACCATAACCCAAAAATAAAACAATCATTATCGTTATTCGGGGGAATTGTGCCATCGGGACAGGCTTTGCCTTCATGATGTGACAAAAGTCAAATCATTCATACCTTCTGCCATGTTAGAAGTGGAACAGGAACAAACCCTGGAACAAAAAATACATTTATTTAAGAGCTCAGAAGAAATGAGATGGGATCATTTATAGTTGATCCAATGCCAGTTCATTCTCTGAATAATCACCTGCTTTTCATGCACCCCAACTTCTAGATGACCATGTCTCTAGTTTTAGATGTAACCTGCTTTTCCGTTCATTTTCCATTGTTCTCCAGATAAGTCCTTCATCAACTGCAGAGAGACTGAGTGATAAGGACCAATTCCCTGCCTTCCTGAGGACTGTTCCTAGTGATAAGCACAAAACAGCTGCCATGGTCCGTTTTATCCAAAAACGTAAATGGAGCTCTGTGGGTGTTGTAACCACAGTTGATGAGTATGGTCGCGCACCTCTTGATTTTTTTGTGCCCAATTACCTTACAAAGAACATCTGTGTAGCCTTTCAAATACTTCTCCCTGCTTCCAGTGACAGTCTGGATTTTAACAATAAAATAATGAGTGCTGCCAAAACCATCTGCAACCACAACAATGTGAAAGTCATCGTCTCATTTGCTGGTGGCACTATCATGGAGTCTCTTTTACAAGAGATGAAGAACTGGACACTAAGAAATCTAAATAGCTCAGAATCAATGAGACGGGTCTGGTTGGCCAGTCGCATCTGGTCCCCCACTGTGGAAGGAAAATTAAGTCTAAAGGAAATCGGACATATTGTGGGCTTCACATTCCAACATGGAAACCAAAGATCCTTCGATGGGTACCTACACAGGCTGGAGAAAACTAAGCGTCTAGACTCAATAAATAATGGTTTTCTGCAGAAGTTCTTCAATCAGATAAGACGCCGTTATCGTGTCCGTACTGATGCCAAGGTGCTCTCTCAGGCTGTAAAGATCTTAAAACGTAGGAGTCGTGTTGGCATTGGTGTGGAGATGGCTGTGAGCGCCATTGCTCATGCTGTATCTTCACTGTGCTGGAGAAGAGACTGTAAAACACCAGGCAAAGTGCAGCCACATGAGGTACTTACTTACACAAGACTTAGACGTGTGTGTGTGTGTGCGTGCGTGCGTGCGTGCGTGCGTGTGCGCGTGCGTGCGTCTGTTATGTTTTTGGGATTAACATGGGTAAAGTTTATGGGCTAGATTAGCAGTACAGTAAGTCTGGATTCAGGTTACAGGAGCTAATTATTCTAGCTGTAGCTCATTTTTACACTGCATATGACACTTGGTTTACATACCATAAAAACAGGGTTTATGACGGACAATTGGCAGCATGTTTCTCCCTAACCCTAACCCTCATACATCATATTGGCAGAGAGTCTCTGCTAGAGGCTGTTTGTCCTTGTCAAGTTGAGATATAGTGGTTTGGTTGACTCGTCCATGGAAGTGGGCTGATCATGATACTAACACCTGAAAATAATGTTCCATAGTTGCTGGAAATACTGAAGAAGCAGAAGTTTAAACATGGAGGAAAGACCTACAGCTTCACCAAGGAGGGAGACCTGTACCGGAACTACGTCGTGACCCTAGGGATGCCACGAAAAAAAGGAAAAATCATCCATTACATGCTGGCTGAATATGACATATTTGCAAAGAATTTCACTTGGAAGAGGTGGGCCATCAGAACCCAGGAGTTCATGGAGCTGAAGGTGTGTTGTTCTTTTATAGTTTTATGGCCCTTCTCCACTACACACTTATAGCACTACTCGGCTGTACTCGACTCGACCCTACTCTGTTATGGTAATTTTCCATTACAATTGAGTACTTCATAGTGCCCCCTCAACGTGGGTGGGGCCATCACAGCTCGGCTGTGCGAAATTGCCGCAATGTCCTTTTATACGCAACTGGAGGACACTGAGATGACGGTGTGCTTGCTACTCGTATGACAGTTGCAGTACAGATCAGTGGTTCCTTGCCAGAGGCGACACCAAATAAAGCATCAAGTACAAAGTACTAATGTGAAATAAAATAAAAAACAGAGTCAAGTCGAGTCGAGTAATGCTAACAGAATTGAGCAAGTGAGTATAATACATCCATTCATATGTTCATTTGTGCATTTTACATTTTACATTTTTTAAATAGCTGTTCACTTTTAATGCTTTAGGATTTAGTGTAAAAGGCATTTACGTGTAGGCTGTATATGATAATAATATTATTAATAAGAAATTCAGTCTGGTTGTTCTTCATGGCGACTCCCAAGTAGATATGAAAGAACAGATAAAGATTTCCATCAGTTTCCGGATCAGGTCCCAAACATCAAACAGCTGCTCTCAAACTATGACAGGACTTTGCTTTAAATGCTGCTGCAGTGATAAATTATGAGACGTAATTTCCTCTGTGAAGCAAGGTGCACTGTTTCCTCTGCTACTGGAGGTAAGACAGGAAACACCATCACGTTGCAATTCAGACACTTCAGCCCAGTTCTTTGGATCTTCCTGAAAAAAAAGACCCTCTGACGACAGCCTACGTCTCTGTGTTTTCCTCAGAACACCACATCCAGATGCTTCAACACCTGTATGCCTGGAACCATAAAGAAGAGCACTGGGGGTCAACAAGACTGCTGTTACAAGTGCATCAACTGCACTAAGAACCACTACTCTGATGAAAAAGGTAACATGGATGGTGGTAAGGAAGTCCACCTTTCAAGGTCCTCATATAAGTAAAGCTGTAAAATTGGCAGCTATAATTGGTGAAGGAATGGAGTTACCGAAATACCTAAAGCCTTGTGGTGCCCATCTGAATGGGCAAGATTAAGGGGGTGAGAGATTTGTGTGGGGGAAACCACCTCAAGGAAGTGCTTCTGATTTTGAAAAATTAATTTTGTAGCCTGAAGCAACCAGTCAGGTCTAGCACTGCTGGCTTAGTAAGAAACAGGAGAACATCGTCAGCAAGATATTTCTTGAGTTTTTCCACCAACTGAGATATCTGAAGTAGAGGGGGCGCGCCTGATAGCCTCTGCTAACGGCTCAATAGCAATTGTGAATAGTAGTGGGGACAGAGGGCACCCCTATCTAGTACCCCGATCCAGCCTGAAATAGAGCGATCTGTTGCCATTGGTAGATACAGTTGACAATGGGTTGTCGTATGATAGCTTCACCCAGCTAAGAAATGGTTCACCTAGGCCTATCTCCAGATTAGAAAAGAGATATGGCCATTCGACTCAATCGAAAGCCTTCTCGGCGTCCAGACTAACAACTATACTGTCAAGTTTCCTAACCTTAACTGCAAGTAGACAATTTGCACAAACAGAAATAGGTGTAGCACAAACATTTGCTATCAAAAGCACAACTAGGTGGATGAGTACCGGGTCAGGCTTAGAGCTCTGTGTAGTAAGTGTGTTTATGTGCACCTGTGCTCTGTCCTCCTTTGCAGACATGGACAAGTGTAAGAAGTGTGGCAAGGAAGAGTGGTCTGCAGCAGGCAGTCCCAACTGCAGACAGAAAACTGTGGATTATTTCTCCTGGGACGACAGCTTCGCCATAGCGCCCGTGACCTCCACTGCCCTGGGCATCATCCTGGTTCTCATGGTATCAGCTCTATTCTTTCACCAGGCTGACACTCCGGTAGTGAAGGCTGCTGGGGGGCCTCTGTGCCAGGTCATTCTCTTCTCTTTGCTCGTCAGCTACATCAGTGCCATTCTGTTTGTGGGTCAGCCCAACTCTATCCAGTGCAAGAGTCGACAGGTGCTGTTTGGTATCAGCTTCACTCTGTGTGTCTCCTGCATCCTGGTCAAGAGCCTGAAGATCCTGCTGGCCTTCCAGTTCAACCCTGGGCTGCAGGATGTTCTGAGGAGGCTCTACCAGCCGTATATCATCATCGGTGTTGTCGTGGCCATGCAGGTCATCATCTGTACCTGCTGGCTGCTCCTCAGAGGCCCTGAAAAGGATGTTGAAGGACTAGATACAATTCTGCTTGAGCGATGTAATGAGGGCTCACATGTGGCCTTCTGGGTGATGCTAGGTTATATAGCTGTCTTGGCTTTTGTATGTTTAGTCTGCGCCTTCAAAGGACGTAGACTTCCACAGGAGTATAACGATGCAAAGTCCATCACCTTCAGCATGCTGCTCAACGTCATCTCCTGGATGCTCTTTATCATTATCCAGGTGACCACCAAAGGAAAATACCTGTCAGCAGTGGAAATGATTGTCATTCTCATCTCCAATTACAGCATCCTCTGCTGCCATTTCTTTCCAAAGTGCCACACAATCCTCTTTAAGAAGGAGAAAAACACCAAAAGTGTCTTCAGGCAGAATCTCTATGCATACTCCAATCAAACCACTGAGCCTTTCTCTGTGTCTGGGAGTTTAGGGTCAGAGTCTCAGTGCAGCTGTCAACACACCACTGCCAGTGCTCTGACCCTGCCTGTACCAGCAGCTCCTCTCAAACCTGCTGTGGTGACGGACTACAAAGAAACAAACACACCTGTGCACCTGTATCCAGGTCTGCTCAGGGGCTCAATCACACACCGCCGCCTCAAGAGACACACCAGCATGTGATGCTCAAAATCTTTTGCAAACTCTAAAGATTTTATATTCAATTATATTTTATGATTCAAAGTAAGTGCTCTGTACTGGATTCTTTTAGTTGTATCTGTGGTCACATTGTGAATCTCTTGATTCCACAGTAGGTTAAAGATTGGAAACATTAAAAAATATGTTACGGAACCTAAACACTAACATGCATTGTTATTAACGTTTAATAAACGGTTAATGAGCGTCGGTTAACAGTCAGCAAAAAATAAATGTCATTCCTACTGTGCATGGCGTCATAGTTTTTGCTGATTTGAAGACATTTCGGAATTTCTTTCAGTTATTCAGATGTTTTGCTCCAAACTAATGAAACTTGTTCATATCAAAGGTATATTGTGTAAGAATTACTCCCATCTAGCGGTGCGGTTGTAGATCGCAAGCAACTCGGTCGTATTTTTCATGCTGCATTCATGTGAAATCGGTTAGATGGCAGACGGACAACAGCCGCTGCAGGTAACGGCTTAAACAAGTCTTTATGTAAACAAGTGGCCCGTCAGCACGAGGCAAAACAATAGACGTGACAATATGTTGTCATGGCGATGTCATATTGTTTACCTGACCCACGTTTTACCGGCTTTCTCTGGACTTCTGTGACTAAAATGACATCTAGTTTGTTAGCCTACTGACGGCCGTTTTTCCGACTGCACCTGAATGCAGCATTAACGTGCGGCACCGTGGTGACTTTTCACAGACGCCACCTCGACCTGAGCCGACAGCTCCGGTGTCTCCGGTGAGTTTCTGTGGTTTCCTACCGTCACGCTGCCACTGAACGTAAAAACATGGTGACACAACATGGCAGCTACCACCGAGCTTGCCCACTCGATGTATATATGAATGATATGAACGGCAAACTCAGAGCTTACCGGAACACTTCAGTTTATTGATGGGGGTAATTATTGATGAATGAAAAACGTACTTTTGAACGAAATACTGTAATCGATTTTCGTGAATAGATAAAAGGAGAACTTACACAATGTACCTTTAAACTCATACACTAGTCTGCTAAACAATACATCTAATTTAAAGATGGTTAGATGTGTCTGGTTATTTACAATATTTATGGTAGAATTCATATGTTGGGGATGGTTTTGTTTGTGTGGAACATATTTATCTATTTTTATGTTAAGACCATGAGAGGCTTAACAAAAATAATTCACCAATTAACCTGTTTGTTTTCTTTTTTTGTGTTAAACAATTATTGGTGGTGGTGGTGTGCTATGGGAATTTTAAAATAAAATGTTGGAAAAACACTGATAGTCTGTTGTGATTTGGCTGCTCAGCACAGGAGCAGTTAGAACAGCGTCTGTCCTGTTAGCAATGACAGAGCAAGATTTTTTTTTAATTGAAAAATATATCAACCTGCTTTACAGGCTCAGGTAAGGTAACTACGCACAAACCAGTTCTTTTTTTGTATTATTGAAAAATATCTCCTACCGATCACCTGTAGGCTGATGCACGACCGTTTCCTGGTTTTGCATGTGTATATGCCCTGGTCTTGAAGTGTTAACACTTCTCGGCTCAAGTGAAGCGTTTCCTTTGAAGATCTGATGTGGGAACAGTTTTTGTCTCTTTTTGAAGCGCTTGTCTTGGTGTTCAAGATGGTCTGCGTTGTTGTAGTAGGTGTAGATTAATTTCCACATCATTCTGGTGTCCTTCAATTTTATTCCAGTGGATGTCTGGATCAGTGCCAGGCGGGATGCTGCATGGTAAAATGCAGCTCCCCCCCTCCGCGCAGTGCACTGTTACATCTGCAAAACATCAGGTGAAGAAGAGCTTGTTAATGAGAGAGAGACATCAATAAACAATCTGTATGTAGCATTTAAGAGACTGAAAAAAGTTTTCTGATTTAACAACAATATTACATAACCCCTGTGTTATCTGCCGTCACATTGAGCCCTATACAAGAACCTGGTTTAGTCCTAAATTAAATATAATATCAAAGGTGAAAAATAATTGATACAGCATTGAGTGAGTACAATGTTGAGTGTTAACATGACCAACAGTATATTGTGACTGGAATCATATCAGAGAGACAGTGAACGCCTCACTCACTTTTTCCTCTTGTAAGATCGCCAAGCATTAAAGCAGAAGTAAGTGATATTTTTGTGTTAATATAAGTCTTAAATAGTTATATCTTCCGACAGCAATCACTTACATAGAGTGTTTGGTCTGAAACACGGGTCTGTCAGTCCCTCTGCTCTGCTCTGAGCTGAGGAGAAAACTTTTCTTGTATCCTACAAGTTTTATCCAATGAGGAGAGAGAACGGCATGAAGGGCTGTGTGTGCAGCCAAGGGATGCGTGTGAATGTGGTGACGTAGGGACGAGGACCAATAGATCCATGACGAGGGCGGGGGCTGCTAACTTCATCGGCTGACAAGACGTTATGGTGCGTTCAAGGCAACCCGTAACTCCTTTCCGACCTGTGAAGTCGTACCAGTTCGATCTGGTACGAGTTCACGGGTCGGAAGTTACGAGTGGCCGTTATAGTGACTTTCACAGGTAAAACAGGTTGGAAAAACACGAGTGGGTTGCCTGGAACGCTACAAAGTCTTAAGTCGTGATTTGAAGCTTGCCGGTTTCAAAAGCCTGTCTGGAACGCAGCATTAGCCAAAACGACCGGATCGCTTACTTCTGCTTTAAGAGAGAGAACAGTAGTTTACTCCTCACAGTCATCTTCTTATTAGACAGGGCAGGGCTTCTTAAAGGGATAGTTCGGGTTTTTTGATATGAATCTATATGGCATCCCCATCATCAGTTACGTGCTGTGACGGTGACTTTCCCCGGACTGTGTCCCGTGAGCGGAGTTCCGGCCTGGTTTCGGTGCTGACGAATGTAGTCCGGCTATTGGCTGGGGTCACGAAAATAAAGCGTTTTTCTTCTCAAAACAATATGCGTTCAAAAGAGTGATACATTTGCATCACAAAACCGTTGTCCACGAAAAAGTCTGACCTCGCAATCGCTTGGCGCTATTTTCTCTCCCTCCGTATCACTGCGCGCTGCCGCCTGTAGACGGCTGTGCACGTTTCTATCAGCTGTTTCACGGAGTTTACTGCTCGGATAGTTCACATAAACATATCTGATTATGACACAAGTGATGAAGCCATCCCTTGTTTTAGCACAGAGCTAAAGGGAGAGCTTTATGAACCTGATGTGATGCTGAACTTCGTCAGATGGAGTTAAAACGAGCAGACAGAGAGAGGAGGGACAGGGAAGTGACAAGCTGAAGTTAGACCACAGCTGTAGCTGTGACGGACAGGGTGATGATCAGTAATGCAGCGCAGTCCGTTATGGAAGATCTGAGGCTCCTCTGACAGCTGCAGGTGAGCCGCAGGTGAGCTGCACGTCAGCTGGCTGGAGAGTAGCTAGTGCCGTTCTTTTTTTTTTTTTTCTTTTTTTTCCAGCAGCACCGTCCGGTGCAGGTGATGCACCCTGTCTGTCTGTGTATGTTTGTAGGTCTGATCTTCCACCATGAACTGCGCTGCAACGATCACCCACCTCTTTACCTAACTCCATCTGACGAAGTTCAGCATCACATCAGGTTCATAAAGCTCTCCCTTTGGCTCTGTGCTAAAACAAGGGATGGCTTCATCACTTGTGTCATAATCAGATATGTTTATGTGAACTATCCGAGCAGTAAACTCCGTGAAACAGCTGATAGAAACGTGCACAGCCGTCTACAGGCGGCAGCGCGCAGTGATACGGAGGAGAGAAAATAGCGCCAAGCGATTGCGAGGTCAGACTTTTTCGTGGACAACGGTTTTGTGATGCAAATGTATCACTCTTTTGAATGCATATTGTTTTGAGAAGAAAAACGCTTTATTTTCGTGACCCCAGCCAATAGCCGGACTACATTTGTCAGCACCGAAACCAGGCCGGAACTCCGCTCACGGGACACAGTCCGGGGAAAGTCACCGTCACAGCACGTAACTGATGATGGGGATGCCATATAGATTCATATCAAAAAACCCGAACTATCCCTTTAAAGCCCTACCCTCACATTCAGCCCTATAAGAACCTGATTTATTCTTAGATTTAATATAATATCAAAGTTAAATGACAAATAAAACACTGACAACATTCATAGAAATTATTAATTGTGAAAAAATATTGATACAATATAGCTTGTTGAAACATTGAATGCACAATGGTGAGTGTTAACATGGTCATCAGCTTATTTTGACAGGAATCAGATCAGAGAGACAGTGAACGCCTCACTCACCTTCTACTCTTGTAAGGTGGGGCATCAACAGAGAGATCACAGTCAACAACAGTAGTTTACTCTTCACAGTCATCGTCTTGTTAGATTTCTTGAGCTCTGTACAAGAAAAACAAATGGAGACGACATGAGCACGAGGTGGTGGTGACTGGTAACTTTCCATCATCTCTCTGTGACACACACACCAGCAACACACCTTTATTATGATGTTCGACAAGAATAAATGAAGGCTTTGCCTGGTTTTTCTACACAGATCCCTCATTTAGCATCTACAGTGAAGCTTTCAGCCTGCTGAGTTAGCTTCATATACACACATGCCCGTGCTGTGGGCTCATTCAATCTTTTCTCTTTTTGGAAGCACAGTTAACTACAGTACAGTGTCATCACTGAAGGCTGTTTGAGTACAACTATGACACAAATGACCGGCAAGAAGATGTAAGAAATGTTGATCTTACCTGTTCCGGCGAGGAGGCCTACTGACAGCGGTAAAATGAAGTTTCAATAAACATGCGACTTCCGTTTGAATGGATGTTCTTTGACATGTCTTGCTTAGATGTCCTGGGTGGTGCCCCTGAGACAACTGTGTTTTCACAGCTGGAGAAAAATATTTTCAGGCCAGCCTAACGACAGAGACGTTCTGTATTGTATTGCCTGCCCTGGACTTTGCTAACCGGATAAGCACTGTTGACTATATCCACTTCCGGGGTGGACATCCGGGTCATCTTGATGTGACCTACCTAACAGGAAAAGAGTCTCCCTGTCAGATATTAATTTATTGCCCTGTAATATAGCCTAATTGACATAATCACCAATCATCTATATGAATAATATTAGTAATGTGTCTCCTAAACAGTCTTAACATTTAACTCTAGCTCCTGTTTCTATTAAAATTTTGTTGAAAAACAAATGTAAGAAATTTTAACTAAATAATAAGCACTGAGTAGCTAAGAAAGCGCTTTGTCTAAACAGACTGAAAATTGTTTTATGTGATCTGTAAAAAAAAAACAAAAAAAAAAAACTTCACAAATATGGCATATTTGCAAATACACATGTCAGACAAAACAAAAGTCAATTCTCAGATGGATTATTTGTGAATATATATGTGTTGTTTTCAATTCTGCACCTGTATATCTGCATTTAGCCTAATACAAAAGTTTTGGGACAGTTTGAACCCAAAACTCTTGTATCCCTTTGGAAATTATGAGATCACATCCAGACAACCATAGAACACTGTTTGTACTTTATGACATTTTTTTCCAGTAAAAGTAAAAAGATAACAGGCCCCTGGTTAGGATCGGCGATCATTTTTTCCTTGTCATGACTTTGACTCACTTTTATTGATTCTGTCAGGCTAACATTAGCAACTAAACCAGCACCTGTTGCCATGGTGACAGTTACTATGCATGTTTCACGTGCTGGATTTAACAATAAAACGGATAACTTTAATTTGTTATTACTTTATAACCGGTATAACGTGACATTTTGTCACAGTAGCTCAGTGCTACACTAACTTTAGCTCTTGTTCCAGCGCAGACTTCTGTTAAATTAGCATATCGTCCGTTCACCGTTAACTTTAGCTTACCTGCAGCCGAGTACTGAGTCCATCTCGGCGGCTCGGTCCACGGGAAGCTCCGGTTCAGGTGGAGCTCGCTTCACAGTCATCACGACGCAATTCTCAGCAGTATTTCCCCGTTAATATAGCCTACTGAAGGACCCAGTATAGTTAGTTTTTAAACTTTGAGTAAAATCGTGAGCTGACTTCCACTGCACGCAGTCCGCCATCTTGACCGGAAGTCCTGATCCTGCTAAGAAACACTCAAGTGAAATCTAGACGCGCCCTAGCGGCAGCAAATATATTTCTATTTATACATTTTAATGATAGTCTGGCTTGTCAGGCTATCAAGTGAATGCTTATGAGGTCAAATGTTTTTGTTTCATTTTTTAAATATATGATGACCATTGTAGCTACAGGTAGGGTATTTAAATTATATTCCCTGCCTTACCACTGTGAAACTGTAGGAAAGTAGGCTAGTAAAAAAAAAAAACAATAAAAAAAACAGAGAGATTTAGACACAGGCAAAGCATTTCATTTATAATTTCTCAACAGGTTACTAAACAACCCCCAAAACTAGACTGCCCATACATTTCAATTCAGACTTCAGATACCAAAATGCGATGAGCACCTGTTCAGATTACAGGGCTCAATAGTCTCCTCCCTTTTCTACCTTTCCTACACTAACAAAGACTGGTCACTAGATGGCAGTCCAAGACTGATTACTGATATTCACCAGGAGCTTGAGGGAAGGGAGAAGAGAGGCTCATCAGATAGAGAGGATACAGAAACTAGGAAGCAATGGTTGCAGCCTAAAATAATTTAGGCTACTGTTATTCACATATATAATGATATAGCAAACGTTGTACAAACTTTTGGCTGGTGCTGTAAACACAACATTCAAATTGGGCCGCTCCTCCCAGACCTGCAAGAACAAAGACATTTGCTGTCTTTCCCATGGCTGTGAGAAAATAATGAAAATTGTAGTTGCATCTCAACTGCTCTGTGTCTTTGGCCAAACAGGGACAAAGCATTTCCTGGTATCCCGTTGATCCTGTGTGTTTGTGTGTGACTGTAATCGCCTAAAATTATGTGTATGTGTGTGGTGAGTAACTTATGCTTGATTATGAGCTGAATGTGTGCTCTCATTAGTGCAAAAATGCTCTTTCTAGCCAAGTGTGAATAAGTTTGTGCAGCACTGACCTTCAAAACTCCTTGCACCGTGTGTCCAGACTGCAGAGGTATGATGATACCCTCTTGTTAAAAACAATACATTGATATCGATAATTGTGTATTTTTATTTGATCTTATTATTTCCAGCTCAGCTCCTACAGTTAGTCTTAAATGCACTATTGTTGTACTGTTAAGCAGGAAAATCTGCTATTGAAACTAATTCAAACTGCAATTTTTGATCTCACTTCCATTAAAGCACAATAGATTTATTTGATTATATCTGGGTGTCAGTGTGGTCTTTTTCCTTTAGCCTGATCTTTTGTGTCATAAATACAATGATAAAGTTTGAAGTGTTCTCACGTGTGCAGGCTAAGAGTTAGGGCTGGGACGATATGCTTTTCTCCCGATTCGATTCTTCTACGATTTTTTGGATGGCGATTTGATTTAAATTGCGATTCTACGATATTGCCGATTCTCTGGATTTTCAGTCTGCATTTTTAACATTTATCTGCACACAAATACTATAGGAGCCTATAAATTAGCATACTCCATTATAAAGTGAACTTAAACCCTTTTCAAAACCTGTACTCTCTGTAGCTATGTAAAAAAGGATAACAAATGCACATTGCACAATATTTTAAAAAATTCAATTTTTTTTAAATTTTTTTTTCAAAAAATAAAATCGATTTTTGAAAAAGGAAATCGATTTAAAAATCGTCAGAAAAGACATTGCGATATTTATGTGAATCGATTTTTTCTCCCACCCCTACTAAGAGTGATGATGACACAATGATGACACTTGATTTTATTAGATTTCTTTATTCAACTCACCTTATGATGACAAACAACTGAAATGAAAGAGGGTACGTACACTGATTCTTCAACTTAAAGACCACGATTGGGTTCAGCTGCTCAGAACAGAACTACAGTGTCTAATTCAATCCACAAAACTGTGAAGAGGAGACGCAGCTCTGGATCTTGAACAGTAACAACAACAACTACACGACCACCACAGGATCGGATCACCAGCCGTCAGCCGGCCCGGCCCATGGCTGTGGCTCGGCTCGGGCCCCGCACACGGCTTCTCACCGTCCTCCTGGTGTTGGAACTTATTAGCTCAAAAAATGTTTTTGCGATCAAAACCTGGAATCATATTACAGAGTTGACACAGTATTCAAAGTGCTATTTTGTTCCCAAGCCTGAGATTCTTTTTAAAATACAAAGGAGAGGAGAGGAAACAGCCGTGGTCCGTGATGTGGCTTTTTACATCTGAAGCCATTCCTTTATCATTGGCACTTTCACATCTGTGTAAGAAAAAAAAACAAAAAAAAACACAGGACAATGTCCCTGTCATCTCCAATAAATAAATCTGACCAATAAACACAGTCTGAACTCTATGTACAGTGAGGAAACGTCCTCATTCCCTTTCTTTAAATATAGAACAAAACCATTACTTTATAAAAATATGAATTAAAGGGGAAGGAATGATTGAGCCTTTTAAGGAGAGGAGAGGAGAGCGTCGGGGGTTTGTAGAAGAAGAAACTATTGCACTTTCATCCCATTCTACAGAGACACTAATGGGTTTTACAATCAACAGAGGAAAGAGCAGCACTCGGCTCCTAAAATACTTTCCCCCAAAACCTCAGACAAAGGTCCAACGTCACTTCTCTAAGGGTTTTCGAGTTTGAACCCAGAAAAACCCCTGGATTTTTGTATTGTCACACCTTTTTTTTTTTTTTCCTCCCCACCAATGTACCTGCTGATCTCTCCATCTAAACCCCAAGTAGAAGAAAAGATCTGAGTCTGAGGTGAATCTGAAGTGTGAAGAGGCCGTGAGAGGACGAGATTAGATTGTCTGAGTGAGTCCACAGAACCGCACGGGTTCACGATGACGTCGGTTCCTTCATTCTTTCACCTCTGAGGTACTGTATGTACACTCCAACATCAGATCTGTGCGTCTGTGCCACTGAATCTACCTCATCCAGGTGTGTTTAACATCACATAACACACATAATAAGCACAGTGGGTGGACAACTGGAAACGTCTGAAAAAGTCTGCTGCACAACAGGTGTGTGTGTGTGTGTGTGTGTGTAGAGAGAGCTAGCTGGAATTAAACATGAATTAAACTTCCAGGTGTGAATTCAAAGGCCTCGACGACATCAGGTGCAGCTCACATGTTCAAACACCTGCTGGAAAAGTTAAACTCTTACGCTTTTACATAATAAAATATCAACTTCTTCTTTTCCTATTTTTTCTCCCCCCGCTGTGATCAGGTGTCCGTCCGTCTTCGGTGCTTTTCTATTTAACGTCGGTGTCCGAGGTCACGTGGGAGCAGTCAGTCAGACGATCAACGCTTTATTTTGAAAGTGACAGAGAGGATCTGATGTGTCCTCGTCCGACTGCTCGTGTCTGTCTCTCCAGATCTCTTTTTATTTTTATTTTATGACCTTTATAATGAACTGAAATGAACTGGTGGACTGGGACTGAGGCGTCTTCCATCAGTCCACCATGTGTCAGCAGCAGCGTGTCCTGCTGCTCTTACATTTGACACTATGGACGTTTGTTCCCCCCCGGATCAGGATCAAGCAGAACCAAGAGTCTGATCACTGTTATCTTCATTATCATCATCACACCCTGGTCTCTGATTGGTCCACGTCCTCATCCTCGTCCTCATCAGAGACAGAGACCTGAACTCAGATCTGTCAGTCTGTCTTGTCAGACTCAGTACATGGAAGTATTCTGTAAACGGCAACGTCCAGAATTTAAAAGACACGTGGTGTTAATGTGCTGAGGAGATGGGTGTGTGTGTGTGTGTGTGTGTGTGTGTATGTGTGTGGTCAGTGTCGGAAAGAGATGAAGCCCATCATTGTATTTAAATAAAAATCCTAATCTGAATTAGTCATCTTCATGCAGAAACACTGAATTAAAAAAAAACAAACACAAAAATTAACGATTAAATCATTTTCATTTTAGAATTCGGACATCTAACTTCTCATTATCTCATCATTATTATTAATAATATCATAAAGCATCAACTGTGCGAGGGCTGGAGAACACTACTGACTTCATGAAACTCCTGTTAAATCACATTCAGGCTCAGGTCAAATTAAAGGTAACGAACCTACTGTTATGACTATAGCGATTATGGCAATGGTCCAATTTGCCAAAATGTTGAACTATCCCTTTAAGTCACATTTAGTGTCATGGGCCAATAAACTGGTGATTTTTATTCATCAGCTGCACATGAATGACGGGACTATGATGACACCTGAACCTCACACATGTATAAATATGTGTGTTGTTTAGTTGTCTTCAAATGGATCTTGTGGTATTCGCAAAAATGTTACTGAATAATAACTGAATAATGTGCAATTTGTTTTTGTTCATAGCTTAAAAGGATGCAGATCTATTGGTTGTAAAAAGCAAAAATGCTGTTGCTAAATTAGTTATTCATTCTGGGACTCAATGAAGTGAATGACTTCATGGATTTTCTTTAGGTGAAGATGCTGTAATGCTTTTCATTTTCTATGTTGGATTTAGCGTGGACCCCAGGAAGAATAGTCTTCATCTCAATGAAGTCTAATTGGGGATCCAAAATAAACAATAAACACAGTCTAATTATTGCTGTGTGTTAGACAAATATCAGACATGTGACGTGCTATATACGTAGCACTTTGATGCTACATATACAGTATAGCACGTCACATGTCTGCTGTTTGTCTTGTGTTACATTTTTCTAATGTTTCTGTCATTTAGTCTGTTTGGTGTTATATTGTGTTATATTTTGTAATGTTTTTTAAAGTGTTCTGGACGCAAGAAAAGATGAGATTCTGACAATAAAAACTACTCATACATATTTTTCTTTTCAATTAATTTAAATTAAAATGATTCTGGTTTTGAATTCGTGGTTCAACCTGAACGTGACATTCAGACTCTCCTGGCTCTCATCTCTTTCCATCGACATTGTCACAGCTGTGTGTGTGTGTGTAGTGTAGTGTGAACTGTAAACATTGTGTGAAGCTCAGGCCAGGTTCAGTCCTCCCCACCCTGCAGTGATCACACCGGTGGGCAGTATGTGTGTGTGTGTGTGTGTGTGTGTGTGTGTGTGTGGGCGTGGCCTCTAGCTGTCCACCACCTGGTGAGGCAGAGTGACGGAGGAGCCGTTGATGAAGGAGCCCTGTTTGTCTCTGCCCTTCAGGAAGTAGGTGAGCAGCTCCCCCTTCCCCTTCACAAAGATGGGCCCCCGCCTCACGAAGCGGAAGCCGTACTCCTTCAGGATGTTGTAGCAGTCCTCCACCACCTGGGACACACACACACACACACAAACACACACACACACGTATACGTTTAACGACCCGACACACATCCTCCATCCAGAATTTGATGCGCTGCCCTCAGCTCGACGGCTCAGAGTACTGAAAAGCAGACTGAACAGGTATAGGAACTAATTTATTCCAGCTGTTATTAAAGGGATACTTAAACATTTTGGCAAATTGGCCCATTTCCATAATCCCTATAGTCATAGCAAATAGGTTTGTTACCTTTAATTGTCGGTGCAAGCTATTTTTAGAACGGTGGAGCAGAGTCGCGAGCTGCTCAGAGCTACGCTACGGAGGCTCATGGAATTTCTTGGTTTCCCTCATCAAACTCATCAAATACACAATCCAACAACTCCACAACGCTCTGGTGGACAAGTTGTGACCTGCACATTCACCACGCTATGAGATAATAATGTAACGTTACCAGAGTTGTTTTAGAGGTAAATGCAGAGACTGCTTGCTGAAAACTGCCCCAGACGGGAACATGCATCAGCGGATACCTCGAAAATGGCTCAGTTTTGTAACGTTCTGTTATTATCTCATAGCGTGGTGAATGTGAAGGTCACAACTTGTCCACCAGAGCGTTTTGGAGCTGTTGGATTGTGTATTTGATGAGTTTGATGAGGGAAACCAAGAAATCCCATTAGCCTCCGTAGCGTAGCTCTGAGCAGCTCACGGCTCTGCTCCGCCGTTCCAAAAATAGCTTGCACCAACAATTAAAGGTCACGAACCTACTGCTAAGACTATAGGGATTATGGCAATGGGCAAATTTGCCAAAATGTTGAACTATCCCTTTAAGAACTGTGGGTTTCTTACTATTTTATATGTATTGTATGGAAGCACTGTGTATGTACAGTACGTTACAGTAATGTATATATTGTGTAATGTTTACTGTGCTGTGTAATGCAGTGGCTTGGAGCCCAACACACATTTCTCTACTGGACAATAAAGTACCATCCAATCCAATTTCAACTTCAGCATTGCGACAGCAGTATAAATAGTGTGAGTGATCCCAGTAGACACAATTTACTGTACCTGGATGTTTCCCATCACCCCTGTGGACTCCATGCGACTCGCCACATTCACAGTGTTGCCCCAGATGTCGTAGTGAGGTTTACGGGCACCGATCACTCCGGCTAAGACTCCGCCCTTATTCAGACCTGAAGGAACAGTGGACACAGGAGACAGGTGGGTTGTCGTCAATTTAGGCCATGGGCGTAAATCCCCCCAAAAATCTAACCCAGCCAATATTCCCCCCTAAATAATCATACAATCGCAGTGAATATAAATATTTACAAGCTGGTATGCAGAAGTCGTTTTTACTGATTGCAACCGAAAGTAATATTTTTGTATTTAAAAAAACGATTCAAATAAACTTAAACATTTGTTGTGAATCACAATTTATGACCTGAATATTTCAAACATCTCCCCTGGGGGATTACTGTAATAATTGGTCCTATGTTAATGCTTCAAATATTTAGTAATGTAATTCTATTTTGAATGTATTTGATTTTACACATTCATAGTGTTGGGAAATTAATCGTTACTACCTTGATTATTTCTCTGATAGTAATCGTACCAACAAAATTTGTAATCGTGACATCACTAATTAAGAATAATGGTGGGAAATGACTGAATTAGCCTTTTACCTTTTACTATTCTGCAATGAATATGGGAATGCCAAAAGCCTTTTATCAAAGTGAATGATTTTGCACTCTTCGCCTGAACTAAGATACATGCCGACTTGTTTTACTTAAAAAAAAAATCCTTATAAGGGCAGAGATCTTAACGTACCGATTCGCAGCATGAAGTTGTTGAACGACTGGTAGTTGATGTTCATGAGCGTGACCTTCATGGCCAGAGCAAAGTCCGCCAGGTCCGCCAGGTGCTGCCAGCGCTCCCTGTCCGACTGCTCCTCCTTCTGTCAGGCGCAGACCAATCAGAGAGCAGAGAGGTCAGAGGTCAGAGACTGCTGCATCGTTACATCACAGCGGTCGGTTAGTTAACTCACCTTCATGCAGGTGTAGCCGTTGCTGACGTCGGGGGTGACGCCCGACGCGGCCATGTAGGTGCTGCCGATGGTCTTGATTTTGGTGATGCAGCGGAACTGAGGCTCATCCAGCAGCTGGTGATGCGGACACAGGTCAAAGGTCAAGAACATGAGGTCAAACGCTTTAACATACACACACACAGAGCAGCACTTACACTGTCGAAGTCAGAGATGATCTCGTTGAGGAAGCGCAGACACTCGATGCCTCCGTTGTTGATGCTCTCCTCTGTGTAGAAGTCGGAGAAGTTCGGGATCGAGGCGAACATGACGCCGATCTCGTCGTAGGACTGACTGTACAGCTCCTGGATCAGGTTACAGGGTCAGAACAGAGCTCGATCAGGCTTAGTAAAGAGGACCCAGGAGTCAACTGACTTCAACTTAGTCCTTTCTTTTATTTGACTTTTGTCAATTTTGTTGAATCATAAGCAGGTTGATAACCTCAAAGAGGGAATAAGCAGAAGTCAATTAATCAATTAACCATCACCACAGTGAAAAAATAAACAGCATGTAATGCACAACCCAACATTATGTTTTATGTTAAACTGGGTCTAGTGAACATGTATAAACGTACCTTGTTATTGTGCATTCGATACTAAGCTATTCAAATAATACACAGGTTTATAAATCTATGTTTTTATTTTAAACATGTGCAAAGTACAGTGCAGCCATTTATATTATTTTATTTTATCGTTTTGAAGCTTTGGTGTTTCATTGCTACAGTTGTTTTGGCGATTGCATTTGATTGTTATTTTTTTGTTACTACATCTGTTTAATCTGTTCCTTGGAAAAGAGATCTCAATTTGTGACCCCTGCAGTACCTCAGCCGGCCCACTAGAGGGCGCGGACACCCTGGTGAAGACTTCTGTCTTAGAGAACACAGCTGCAGATGAACACACACACATACACACACACACACACACACACACTGGATCTCACCTCGTCCCTCTTCTTGGAGCCCAGGAAGTGCCGCGCCACGTGCTCCGGCAGCATGTTGGTGACCAGCGCTTCGTTCCAGCGCCTCATCTCATAAACCTTCTCCTTCTGCTCATGGACCTCGATCTTCCACAGGAACAGGGTGCGAGCGAGCTTCTCCACCTTCACACAGTGGGACCGGACCATCAGTGTTAGTGTCAGTGTGTGTGTGTGTGTGTGTGTGTGTGTGTGTGTGAACAGCACAAGCATGAATGATCCCTAATGAACACATGAACTTACGTGTCTGGAGAAGTAGTAGAAGCTGACCATCATAATGAAGATCATGATGGTCATGATGAACTTGGAGGGAACGAGGTACGACCTGCAGAGAGACACAGTGTGTGAGACCTGGTGCAGGAGCCTTTTGGGATTAAGTGGCCAAGCGCGCGGGGATATTTAAAAGCAATCGGGACATACATGAAATACATACATACACCCTGTACTAGACAAGTGAAGCCTGTCATCTGAGTGCTACTGTGCACTAGTAGCACAACTCCGACACACACAGAGCACAGCAACAACTTAAATAAACAGTGCTGCTGGATCACAGTCTCATCTACTCCAAAAGTGTCTTGTAAAAAATGTAAAAAAAGAAAGAAAAAAAGATAAACACATCGGATTAAACAGAGTGTGATGAAAAATTTTCACATAAGCTATAATCAATAGAGAAAATTCATAATAACATGATAACAGGTCAAAAAAGACAACAAAACTGGAATTGAAAAATATGAGATAAAAGTAGGCCTATGTAAAATATATGAGATTAAAAAGTCATAATTATGGGACAGAAAGTCAAATTCATTTTATTGAAATGTATTCAATGGCATTTCCCAAATGTGGCTTGTGGCTCTGGGTGACGGCAGACTTCACCAGCTGGTGCATTGTGGGATTTATACTTGGCCAAATACTGTACCGCTCCGATGCGGTCTTACCGTACGTGTGGGTAAAGTGCAAATCAAGTGCGCTGCACTTTTTAGGGCTGGGCCGATACGCTTTTGTGCCGATTCGATTCTCTAACGATTTTTGGGTCCCGATTCGATTTAAATTGCGATTCTGATTAAACAAGTATTGCGATTTTATATTTCAATTATTGTGATTTTCTTTCCTTAAACAAGAGTAGGTTGAACCAAACACTTGACAATACATCATAAGTCATATTTACAAAAAAAGAATACACACATCACATCAGTTTGTCTGTTGTGTTTGTTTGTTCACATAGATATCTGTGAACAAACGAACACAACAGGTCGGTTTGACTTTGTTGAGTTTAATGGCACAGAATACATGATCGTACAATAAAGATTGGTCGTCCCAAAAAAAAAAAAAAAAAAAAAAAAATCAAAATTTAAAAAACAAAATCGCCAGAAAAAAATCGCAATTAATATGAAAATCGATTTTTTGGCCCAGCCCTAGAACTTTTGGTCGTTGGAGAAATGGGACACACTTAAGCACACAAACGCACACGCCAAGTGCACAAGCGTATAAGTGTGATCGAGTGTGCATATTGGGACAGGCCCCAGGTGTGTGTGTGTGTGTGTGTGTGTGTCTCGCCCCCGTGCTTCCTCCTGCCTCACCTGTAGTCCTGGAAACGGGCCATGTCGTAGCGGTCGAAGATGTCCCTCCAGCTGTAGATGTTCACGATGCCGGTCGCCACGGTGATGAGCAGCATCAGCGTGAGCTTCACCATGTGGCTGACCTGCACCAGCATGGTGGTCGCCATCAGGGCCAACACGGCGATGTAGCTGTAATATTTGGGGTTGCCCAGGCAACCGTCGGGGCTGGGCCGAGTGGAGGAGGAAGAGGAAGAGGAAGAGGAAGGAGCCACAGTGGTGCTGCCCGAGTCCGAGACCCGAGGGAGACAACTCAGCTGCAGGAGGAGAGACACAAGTCATCATTAGGATCATTTCTAAAACTGGACTCTGATGAGTTCCTGTCCACGGTCACGTTAAAGGTCCAGTCTGTAAAATGGAGGGAAACCGTGACATCTAGCGTTCAGATTCTAGTTTGCAGCGCTCACTCGCACTTACTGTACCCCTCACCAAACAAATTTTATTTTATAGCGATTATACACTTGTACAAATATATTCAAGGGTAGTATATTCAGATTTTGCCAATAAACCTTGACATTTATTACACACTGAACCTTTAAAGGGATATTCCAGCGTAAGTTTAACCCATGGTCTAACGCACCATGAGACAGAGTAGAACATGCCCTCAAGAGATCAAGTTTGCCGACCGCAAACTTCTCTAGTTGTGGCGACTTCAGCACAGATAGCCAGACAGCAAAACACTGCTGTCTATGGAGCCAAGAGCCAACCGCCATCAAAAAAGCCACTCGTAGCCACAAATGATGCTCAGAACAGCACCAAACTTCGTCAACAGTACAAATACGGTCCCAGCACATTAATACGAAGCATCAAGCACATGCTGGCTTTGCCTGGTTTCTATTGAAAAGAGACAAAAAACAAACAACAAACATCTCACCGATTCTCCTCTTGGCTACAAAGACAGGAGTATTTTGCTATCGTGCGGTCTGTGCTAAAGTCGCTACAACTGCACACTATCATCAGCGCACAGAGAAGCTGGATCAGTGGAAGACTGCTTCTTCCCAGAAGCAAAACAAATAGACTCGAAGACTCTTTTGTCCCTAGAGCTGTCAAGCTCTACAACTCTGCACTGGGGGGAAGGCATCTATCTATCTATCTATCTATCTATCTATCTATCTATCTATCTATCTATCTATCTATCTATCTATCTATCTATCTATCTATCTATCTATCTATCTATCTATCAATCTATCCATCCATCAATCTATCCATCCATCCATCCATCCATCCATCCATCCATCCATCCATCCATCCATCCATCCATCCATCCATCCATCCATCCATCCATCCATCCATCCATCCATCCATCCATCCATCCATCCATCCATCCATCCATCCATCCATCCATCCATCCATCCATCCATCCATCCATCCATCTACTAGAGAAGTTTGCGGTCGGTGAACTTGATCTCTGGAGGGGCTGCTGTACTTCTACACCATGGGTTAAACTAACACCTTGAAGAGAGCTTGAAGACAGCTCACCATGTCTATGATGTCGGCCATGGTGAGGATGAAGATGGCCGCCATGGCCCAGGTGTTCCTGGCCCAGCGGGTGTGGTCGATCCAGGTGGAGAAGGACACCAGCTTCTTGGGAAAGACCTGACACACACACACACACAAACACACAAGTCCAGATTTATTCATTTGATTGATTACTATTCACACGAATCGTCCATCTGCTTTTTAACGTCATCATCTATTTATTTTTCTATTTATCTATTTATTGGTGAACACATTAGTCTTTACAAGGATTTGTTTATATAAAGTGATCGTTCATTCATTTACAACACAATCACATTCTTTAAAGATTTTCATTATTGGTCAGTTACAGGTGTTAGTGTGTGTGTGTGTGTGTGTGTGTGTGTGTGTGTGTGTGTGTGTTAATGGAAACGTCAGCGCAGCAGCCTGGTGGTGACACTGTGATATCTGACGTGATTATCGAGTGTGCATCTTTCTCAGAGCATGTGACTGAGTGAGTGTGACAGCGGCGGTCGATAGCGTCCTGCTCGCTGCTGCGTCAATACATCTGACTTTCCATGACGAGGTGGAATCAACAGAACCGCTGCAAGCCAAACACACACACACACACACACACACACACACACACACACACACACTGAACAGCAATCACAAAGACAACACCTCCTCTATCAGAGTTCACTAAAGTCTTCAAGGCCAGACCTGGTTCATACGATTTGCTTGACCTTTCTTATATTACATTTTGTTCTTCTTAATGTTTATCGTTATGAGAATAAACCTGATAAACCACATCTCAACTCCAGCTCCAGTTTGAACACACACTCGCTGATATTGATCCTCTCTGAACACAAAATGTCCCAAAACATTTCCTAAATGTTTCTCTGGCAGCTCTTTCATGAGACTTTTCCACATTAAAGTGTCTAAAAACACCTCTGTTGTTGTTCCATCGGCTCTCAAAACTGGAAAAATCAGTGAATTTAATCATAGTAACCGTAAATGTCATTGACATGAAAATCCTCTACATGTGTTTGCATAGTGTATGTCCGACAGAAGTGTAAAAACTTTATTTTATCTTGTTTTAAGCCAAATCTGTCTTTTCTTTGGCTTTTCACACTACGTATGATTTTATCTGTACAGATATTTTATCTGGGGTGGTCACTCTATTTATTTATTATGTTTTATTGTGTCTTTTATCATTAGTATTTTGTCTTTTTATTATGTTTTATGGTTTTTATTTTACTGTACAGCACTTTGGAAACCTTTGTGTTTATTTAAAATTGTGCTTTATAAATAAAATGGATTGGATTTAAACATTTTAAATGCATTTATTGACTGTATCTGTTTGATTTCCTGAGCTACTGACACTTAGAAGGTGATAGTTATAGTGGAAAGAACAACAACTCCCATAATCCCTTGCTATTTCATGACATCTTTTGTTATTATTTTATTAGATAAGTTACATATTTTGCATTAAGAGTCCCAGTCTCTGGTGGGAATTCATATTTCCTGGTGCCCCTAAAGGAAACCAACCAGACCCTCAATGACCCAGCTGTCAGATGTAAAAAAATAAATAAATAAAAAGTGCTGTGACTCACTCTGGGGAAGATGGCAGCCAGAGAGCAGATGGTGAGGACGAGGAGCAGGACTTCTCCCACTGCAAAGGTGATGTAGTTTGCAATCAGCCTGTTTCCACAGCAAAGAAAAAAACAAACAAATACACAGATGGTGAGAGCAGAGCAGCAAACATCTGTCAACAAGTCCTCCAACATCTGTGTGTCATGATGAACATGAGGATACACAGAAGTGTGAGGGTTCGGTTCTGGTGTCGTTGTGGACTCACCAGGGGTCGATCAGCGCCTCCATGAGCGCGGTGAAGAGCAGGACCACACAGGAGCAGCAGAAGGCCGCTCCGCTCTGCTTCTCCTTCTCCACAGAGTAACGAGTCTCCAGGTCCGGGTCCACAAACCTCAGGGAGAGTTTGTTGGTGTGTTTCCCCTTCAATCTGATGACACGAGGAAAAAACCTTCAGCTGTTAGAGAGGAAAACAATACTAGACTTCATCTGCATCTACAGCTCAGATAGTAAGTACCTGGCATGCAGTGGTGTGTTAAAGGGATAGTTCAACATTTTGGCAAATTGGCCCATTGCCATAATCCCTATAGTTTTAGGAGTAGGTTTGTTACTTTTAATTGTCGATGCAAGCTATTTTTTTGCACATTCACCACAATATGAGATAATAATGTAATAATGTAATGTTACCAAACAGAGTTGTTTTCGAGGTAAATTCATGCAAAACCGCTGATGCGCGTTCCCGTCGGGGCAGATTTCAGCAAACAGTCTCTGTATTTACCTCTAAAACAACTCTGTCTGGTAACGTTCTGTTATTATCTCATAGCGTGGTGAATGTGCAGGTCACAACTTGTCCACCAGAGCGTTTTGGAGTTGTTGGATTGTGTATTTGATGAGTTTGATGAGGGGAAACCAAGAAATCCCATTGGCCTCCGTAGCGTAGCTCTGAGCAGCTCACGGCTCTGCTCCGCCGTTCTAAAAATAGCTTGAACCACCAGTTAAAGGTAACAAACCTACTGCTATGACTATAGGGATTATGGCAATGGGCCAATTTGCCAAAATGTTGAACTATCCCTTTAATGACACTGCTATAAACCTAGACTACCACAGGAACTCCATGACTACATGTCACTGAGTTGACCCAGTTAGTGTCCGGTCTGGCCATCGTCACTTACGCCTGCACCGTCTCTCTCTCCAGCAGAGCCTCGTTCAGCAGTTTGTTGAGCTCCTGCTCGTTCTCCTGAGCGTCGATCACCCGCTCAGCCAGGTCGCGCAGCCGCAGTCGTCTCCGCGGGTTCGGGAAGGACGGATTCACCACCTGGAGAGAAATAAACAAACAATAAAGAAACAGCTCTCATGATGGAGGAGACCCGCGTCCAACATCTCTCTGTTTTGTAAACCTATCTATTCACCAATCAGTGTCTCAGGATCTATCTATCTATCTATCTATCTATCTATCTATCTATCTATCTATCTATCTATCTATCTATCTATCTATCTATCTATCTATCTATCTATCTATCTATCTATCTATCTATCTATCTATCTATCTATCTATCTATCCATCCATCTATCTATCTATCTATCTATCTATCTATCTATCTATCTATCTATCTATCTATCTATCTATCTATCTATCTATCTATCTATCTATCTATCCATCGGTTACCCTGGTGTCCAGCTCCTCCGGCTCCTCCGGGGTGGTGCAGGCCGTGTTGGCGCTGCCGTTGCACTCGGTGGTGTTGATCAGCAGGGGAGAGTTTCCATTGGACGACGTCACAGACAGCTTCTGATGACAAGTCAGGGAACAGGAAGTTAGATAGCTGAGGCGAGCCCCACGAATCTTGGAGACTGCATCATACGAATATTCGATTACCAGGAGGAACAATGTTAAAGGGAAGTTACATTTAGTATGGGACGATTTATTTTTATATATTAAGGGCTTGTTACATTAAGTATACCGGTATGTTGAAACACATTGCGACTGATATAATCACAGTCAATACAATGGTACAGAGGTGTGTTGTCCTTTAAGTTTGCCTTTTTGTGTTTTGTGTTTAGTTTTTGTTGTCTTTTGTAAGTTATTTGTATTATTTGATGGAAAATAAATACTTTAATGACAAAAAAAGAAAAAAGGTTTTTAATAAAGTGAAACTTTTTTTTTTCCATCTGGTGTTCTTTGTTTTTATGGCTCTTTTTTTTAACGTCTTGTATGTATGTAAAGGTAGTGTTCCCCTTGGTTTCAGACAAATAAAGTTCCTATTCTATTCTATTCTATTCTATTCTATTCTATTCTATTCTATGACAGGTGTGTGACAGCTGTGTGAATTACTTTTTTTTCATCTGGTGGTCTTTTTTTTAACGTCTTGTGTGTATGTAAAGGTGGTGTTGAGCCCTGTCAAAGACAAATTTAAGTCAAATACCCTTGGTTTCAGACAAATAAAGTTTCTATTCTATTCTATTCTATTCTATTCTATTCTATGACAGGTGTGTGACAGGTGTGTGACTTACTACCCCGTTGATGCCGTTCTTGCCCACGGGTCCTTTGGGGACGACCACCAGGTAGGTGTCGATGCCCCTCTCCCTCAGGTAGTCACAGCGGTCGCCCCCGTTGCCCGGCTCCACGTCGAACTCTCCGTGAAGACACTCCATGGTGCTCTGAGAGATGTGGACACGACTGCGTCCACAGCAGAAGGTCACATCAGGTTATTGATCGATCAGACAGGTCATTGATCCATCTACGGATCTTACAGTCGTCATAACATACGATGCGGCATGCTCTCATCAATTAACCTAAACATTTCCCTGCATGAATCCTCTGTGTCTTCAGGATGAAACTGCATAACTTTATATATATATATTTATATTTGGTAACACTTTATAATAAGTACACACATTAATAAATATTGAATTCTTCATTTATAACGCATGAATACTCAGTATGTCGTTTATAAACACAGTTAGTGCTTAACTGTGGTTATAAACTACATACTAATGAGTATTCATGTGTTAAAAATGATGAATTCAGTATTTCATGCTGAACTAATGCTTAACGTACTTATTATAAAGTGTTACCATATATTTCATATATTGATAAGCAATATTGACAATAATCATTAGAGGAAAATATGATAAAAAGGACAAGGGGTAGGATCATATAAGTTTTCTTTACTTCTTCCTACTTGCTATCGAACATGTTTAGACTACTGATGAATATAACTTAATAAGAATTTTAGTTGTTTTCTGTTACCATTTGCTTTGTTTTTGTATTTTATTTTTTGCTTTGTCTTGTGTCAGTTTCTTTTTATACTACCTTACATGTTCGAAATAAATAAATAAATAAATAAATAGGTAACACTTTATAATAAGAACACGCTGTTAAGCATTTAGTTAAGCATGAAATACTGAATTCATCATTTATTACACATGAATACTCATTAGTATGTAGTTTATAACCACAGTTAAAAATGTTTTACTCATCACTGATAAGCACTAACTGTATTATAAACTACATACTAATGAGTATCCATGTGTTGGAAATGAAGAAATTCAGTATTGCTTAACTAATGCTTAATAGTGTTAACAATAAATAAATTAAAACCCCCGGCTGGGGTCTGGGGTCTTACCCTGGGATTCCTCCAGCCTCCATCTTGTTGGCCACGGTGACGTCGGTGGACCAGACGTCGTACTGCCAGCGTTTCTGGCCCAGCACCCCTCCCAGCACGGTGCCGCTGTGGACCCCCACCCTCATGTCCACATCGGTCTGGGTTTTCTCTCTCACGTACCTGAGGTGGTTTCACAGAGAGAAACGCTTTAAAGGGATAGTTCCAACATTTTGGCAAATTGGCCCATTGCCATAATCCCTTTAGTCTTAGCAGTAGGAAATCATGTGTTTTTGGGTGTGTGTATGTGTGTGTAACTATGTATATATATGAAGGTGTGTCTCCACTTCTGTTGGTAAAGGGCAGGTCGTCTGAAAAGTCGCAAGCACAGATGTGGTGATATCATTACAGCATTTTAATGATATATCCAATAGGAGAACTTCTGGTGTGCAGACTTTGCTATTTTTGATCTTTTGTACCCGTTTTTTTGTCCAGCACCCAGCAGTCAGTTTTTCGGGTTGTGTATGTTGTCTCCACATTAAAGGGATAGTTCAACATCTTGGCAAATTGGTCCATTGCCATAATCCCTATAGTCACAGCAGTAGGTTCGTTACCTTTAATAGTCGGTGCAAGCTGTTTTTAGAACAGCGGAGCAGAGCTACGCTACGAAGGCTAATGGGATTTCTTGGTTTCCCTCATCAATCTCATCAAATACAGAATCCAACAACTCCAAAACGCTCTGGTGGACAAGTTGTGACCTGCACATTCACCACGCTATTGGAAACCAAGAAATCCCATGAGCCTCCGTAGCGTAGCTCTGAGCAGCTCACGGCTCTGCACCGCCGTTCTAAAAATAGCTTGCACCGACAATTAAAGGTAATGAACCTACTTCTAAAACTATAGGGATTATGGCAATGGGTCAATTTGCCAAAATGTTGAACTATCCCTTTAAGAACAAAAAAAGACCAGGTCCTAGTTGAGTTTGTCCCTCACCCCCTCACCCCTCTCCCCCTCTCCCTTCCTCTCCGGTCTAATCAAAGCGTTGCATCAGCACCAGTGTGAGCTCCATGACCTCTCACTGTCAGCTGCTGCTCACTTCACTTTACTTCATAGCCGAGTCGATACGAGTCCATCAGAGCATCGATTATCTCTAACACGCTGCTGCATCACAGACCACAGAGACCACAGACCCCGGTTCTGGTCCCGGTTCTGGTCCCGGTACTTACGAGATGGCCTCCACCATGGCCAGGCCCATCATGATGGAGCAGGCAGCGTGGTCCTCCCTGTAGTCCGGCAGCCCGCAGATGCAGTAGTAGCAGTCTCCCAGGATCTTGATCCTCAGCTGGTGATATTTCTGACGGGAGGACAAAGTTCAGTCAGAGACACGACGAGACCAGACGGAGAGAAAGAGACACCACCGATCAACCACTGGATATATCTGGAAATACTGTTTTACATGTTGTAAAACATGTAAAACAGCAACATGTTGTTGTGTTGTGTTGTGCTGTTGTGTGCTTTACTGAGTTTCTATGTTATGTTATCAGACCCAGAGATACATTATTGATCCCAAAGGAAATTCAAGTTATGTAAGTTGTGTTATGCTATGTTATGTTATGTTATGTTATGTTACATTCTATTAGGTAACACTTTATTTGACGCCTATCTCTATAATGCATTATAACCATACTTAGTTATAATGTATAATATAGTTATAAACACTCATAAATTATCATAATGTTTTATAACAATAAGACATATATATATATATATATATATATATATATATATATATATATATATATATATATATATATATATATATATATATATATATATATATATATATATATATATATATATATGTTTTTTGTATTTATGATAATAGTTATGCACGTTTATAAGCCAATTATAAGACATTATAACTATATTTATAAATAAAGTTTTTACCTTATATGATCACATTACTCTGGCTAATACATACCCTAATAATATGTATAATATGTATTCTCATAGTGTCTTCCACTATTTCAGAAACATAGTCTTAGAAGAAGTAAAAAAAAAAAAAACTGTTAAACAACAGGATAATAACTCAATGTAGACAAACAATGTGGTTATAGGATCATAAATACATGAAAAACTGCAAAGAGCAGAAAAACAAAGTGTGTTGCATCTCTACATTGAAATAAAGCAGGAGTTTTTGTTTTAAGAGCTGATGAAACCACATTGGTTGTAATAATTATTCTGCTTTAATCTGTTTAATTTGGAAAGACAACGCCTCCTGCTTTCACTACATTCACATTCCTGTTACGTCTGTAAAAGCCCAGATTTCGTGACCTTTGACCTCTACTGTCACTAGTGCTCCGTCATATACACTGATCTGACATGAGTGTGAATTACTGTTAAACTCATGTTGGGCTGACACACACACACACACACATGTTCCTGTGTCATCGTGCTCCCCACAGTCTGGTGGTTATAAAACATTCACTCAGCGTGAATAACAATCAGTTAATCAGAATATCTGATCAGGATCAAACATGAATATGTCCGGACGTTCTACAGTCGTTCATGGAAATTAGATGAGAATAAGATAATATTCTTTTTTATGTAACTGTGACATCGTCTAATTGTTTAAAACAGACAGAAACCACTCAGATCGAAGCGTCTCCACACTTTGATCATGTTCCTTTGCGACGTCATGTTAAATTCATGTTCGTGTCTCGTATGTAACTGAACGGTGGCGGTGGTGAGGTAACAGAGTGAAACTCACTGCGGCCAGTTTGTCGAAGCGAGCGAACAGCTCGTTGAGCAGTTTGACCAACTCCTGAGCGCTGCAGGACGACGACAGCTGGGTGAAGCCAACGATGTCTGCAAACAGGATACTAACACACACACAGACACACACACACACACACACACACACAGAGCATCAGTACAGTCTTGTAACTGCTTATAAAGCACTAAATGGTCTTATACCTTAATTTATCAAAGCACTGCTTGCACCATATGAGCAAACAGGAAACCTTATGTTGTATGTTTCTATTCGCTGTATGCATATGTGTTACTATTTCAATGACATATGTGCTTTAATGTAGTATTATTTTAGGGACGTATCATGTAATATGCATACAGTAAGTAATAATATAAGTATAATACAGTAAGAGAGCAATAAGGATAATCAACAGGGCTGATTATCGAGACTCAACAAACAATTTTTTCATAAACCTACAGACCTTAAAATTTAATGATCTTGTGGACTATAAAACTGTATGTATGTACTATATGTATAAAGTAAATAATAATATGCTTCCAGATGGTGTCCAGAGGATGTTTCAGACTCGAACCTGTAAATATGAACTAAGAGGGACTTATGTGTACAGTATACAAAAGCAAAGGTACGAACAAATTTGAAACAAAGATATATATCAATTAAAGGAGTCAATCAATGGAATAATCTAGAATTAGAAATCAAACTGTGTAACACACTTAACAGATTGAAAAGCTTATTTAAAAATATTATTAATAAATATAAAACTGAATTATAAATACTAGTGTGCTCATGTAGAATATGCAGGTTTTTTGTTCTGTCAAAAATTTTTAAATGAGTGAACAGAAAATGTTAATTTAAGAAGGGTAGGCAAAATAAGCTGATGCAAGTTCATTGTTTTTCTTTGTTTTGTTTTGTATCTATACTTTTATATTTATCTATTGTACTTGTTTTTACAAGACCAAAATAAACACACTAAACTAAACTAAACTAAACTAAACTAAACTAAACTAAACTAAACTAAACTAAACAGTATGTAATGTTGTTTTGTTACATGTTTGCAGCCCAGGGACTGCAGTTGAAAACCAGCTACATGTACTTAGCAAATACTCTTGCATTCACAGAAAAGTTGATTAATATGCACTGCTGTCCCTGTGAAAATGAACAAATAAAAATAAAAGGTAAAAGTAAAAGAGCTCCAGTCTTATTGTAGTTGCAGGTGAAGCTTCATTCGGTTACCATGCTGCAAAAAAAAAGAAAAGAAAAACGCCCTTCCCAGAAACGTCGGAAACGCCCAAACACTCTATTAAAAGCAGATTTAACAGGTTTATCTTTTTAATGGGGCTCAGCACTGGTTTGTCTTGTTCCTATAATCCACATTAATTATCTACACCTTCTCTGTGGAACCATTACACATCATAATCCTCCTGTTCATTCATGTATGTTTTATTATTTACAAGTATTCCTGTTGTGAAGCACACACCGAGTTGCTTTTTTCTGCATGAGATGTGCTCTATAAATAAATCTTCCTCTTCTTTTAAGTAAACGGACACACACACGCATAGTGTTGTGTTGTGCTGTTGTGTGCTATACTGTGAGTTTCTATGTTATGTTATCAGACTCAGATATACATTATTGATCCCAAAAGAAATCCAAGTTATGTTACCGTATGTTACATTCTATTAGGTAACACTTTATTTGACGCCTATCTCTATAACACATTATATCCATACTTAGTTATAATGTATAATATAGTTATAAACACTCAGAAATGATCATAATGCTTTATAACAATAAGAAATTATAACACATTATAGAGAACTCTATTATAATACTTAGCCCTATATATATATACTAAGCCATTATAAAATGCTCTATGATGCTCTTTATTGTTATAAAGCCTTATGATAATTTATGAGTGTTTATAATAATAGTTATGCACGTTTATAAGCCAATTATAACACATAATAACTATATTTATAAGTAAAGTGTTTACCTTATATGATGTTACATCACATTACTCTGGCTAATATATACCCTAATAATATGTATAATATGTATTCTCATAGTGTCTTCCACTATAGAGTCCACTTCCACTAGAGCTCCAGCCTTATTGTAGTTGCAGGTGAAGCTTCATTCAGTTACCATGCTCCAGAAAAAGAAAAGAAAAGAAAAAGTGCAACGCCCTCTGCTTGAGATGTGCTCTATAAATAAATCTTCCTCTTCTTTTAAGTAAACGGACACACACACGCACACTTGAAAAAAAAGAAAAAAAGAGCAGCTAATTATCATTAACCACGGCGGCGCTGAGTAAACAGGCTGCAGACCGGTTGTGGCAGCAAAACGGGCGAGAGAGACGGAGGCGGCGGATCACCTGACGTTCTCGTGTCTGTACATGTACATGGTGTTGAACTGCTGCATCTCCTTCTGACTCGGCTCCTTCTTCATGTCCTGCAGCATCTCGTCAGCGATGTGCTTCGGGAGGATGGAGAGCAGCAGACGCTCCTGTGGAGACCACACAAACACACACACAGAAAGACACACACAAACACACACACACAACTTTAGTAATGGTGGTTGGTTGCGTGTGAAAAGCACAGTGTCTTTCATTAACAGCTATAGTATCAGACTGTGACTAATCTGTGTTAAGGCCTGAAGTGTCAGATGAGTCAAATGTTCCCCAAGAAAAAAAGTTACATTGATACTTTTGTTACGTAAGTGTGTTATATATATACACAATATGTGCCCTTGTACCAATTAGCAATGTATAGAGATATTGTGTTTATTGTTGCACGTCGTCTCTCTCATCTGATGTAACTTCTCTGCTACAAAAAAAAAAGAAGTTATTTCATTTGTTGTTTGCATATCATCTATCACATGACACACAGGTTATAAATCATGTGTTTTTGGGTGTGTGTATGTGTGTGTAACTGTGTATATATTATGAAGGTGTGTCTCCACTTTTGTTGGTAAAGGGCAGGTCGTTTGAAAAGTCGCACGCACATACTGTATGTGGTGATATGTCATTAAAGCATTTTAATGATATATCCAATAGGAGAACTTTCTGGTGTGCAGACTTTTCTATTTTTGATTGTCCAGCATGCAGCAGTCAATTTTTGGGTTGTGTGTGTTCCACATTAAAGGGATAGTTCAACATTTTGGCAAATTGGCCCATTACCATAATAATGTTACCTTTAATTGTTGGTGCAATGCTATGGAGGCTCATGGGATTTCTTGGTTTCCCTCATCAAACTCATCAAATACACAATCCAACAACTCCAAAACGCTCTCATGGACAAGTTGTGACCTGCACATTCACCACGCTATGAGATAATAACAGAACGTTACGAGACAGAGTTGTTTTAGAGGGAAATTCATGCAAAACCGCTGATGCGCGTTCCCGTCAGGGACAGTTTTTCAGCAAGCAGCCTCTGCATTTACCTCTTTTGAGTTTGATGAAGGAAACATCATTAGCAGGTCTGCAGCTCCTCACCCGGAGCTACAGCTGCTACACGATTGGCTGTAAGTACATAGGTATAAGTGTGCTAATAAATTGCTCCATGAGTGTATTGATGAGTCCATATAGTCTGGGCATTGTTGGTCGTCCTCCTGGGGTCGATTGTTTATTGTTTATTGAGGATAAGATTTGGGAATGAGGTGAAGGACAGATATCACTGTCTCCACTGACATCTATCTATCTAGTACTCACAGATTATTGCACTAGATGAAATATAGTCGTAGCTGCTCGTAGGTCTGAGAAGAGTTTAACAACAGCTCTGCCTCTGAGCACTCAACACATTTCAATAACAATAAATCAATGAAAATGAACAGAGGCAGCGTGCTTCATTATTCTATATATTACAAGGTATGAAGTGTGTATTTAACTAGGATCTGTCTATGTGAGTTTAGATGAATTATCCTCAGGTACAGGTGAGCTGAGCTGCTGAATTCAGGAACTACACTTCTGTTCCTGTTGTAAACAATCCTCCGGTCTGTTTTTTTTTTTTTTAAACTCGTGATCATCAAGTTTTGGTTGATTTTGCAGAACATGATAACATGACACCATAAACGCTCCTTGGCTCTAGACCAGTGGAGAACGGGTGCTGCCCTGCTGGGACCGGTTCTCCTGCATCATGGCCTTGAGGTTTTGGGACCAGCTCCAAATAAAACTGCCTCGGTGGAAAAGGGTTATATTATACACACCTTTACACACACCTTTTTAAATGAGCTTTTAATATATAATTTCTATGTGTGTTTTATACTGTTTTATTGCTGTTTTTTAGTTGGATTTCCACCCTGACTTTGCTCTATTTTATGATTTTTAAAGTGTAAAGTGTCTTTGAGCATCTGTAAAAGCACTTACAAATGAAATTTATCATCATTATTATTATTATAATAGACAAGCTGGTTCAGGCTCTGATGAAGTTCAAGTGCAGGAGGGGATTATGATAACTCCCATCTGGTCTGAGACGGACAGAGGAGGAAGAGGAGGAGAATCAGAGGCAGCAGCTCCACAGGTAGTAAACCTGTTCACCTCTGTATGTAGCCAGGCTATATATATATATTTTTTTTACCTGTTGCGCATGACAAACAGAGATGGCAACACAGGAAATGACGCTGCTTCCTGGTCACATGACCCAGAAAAAAAAAAAAAACAGCTGCTGAGACTAAAAACACAGAAACAATTTAGTCTCGAGTCAATACTTTTTTTTTTTTACAACAGCATGAAGGAGGTGAGAGCAGCCGTCCGTGTTTACAGGAGCTGAACACACACACACACACACACACACACACACACACACACACACACACACACACACACACACACACACACACACACACACACACACACACACACACACACACAGCTGAGTGTTAGTGTGGCAGCTTCAATACTCTTATCAAAAAACCTGACAGAGAGAGAGAGAGAGGGAGAGAGGCAACAAAACGGCCGAGCGGGTCGACTCTGTGATTACAGCTGACACCGTCTCAGGAGGGCCGGTTGCCACGGTAACCGGCAGCCACCACCGGATGCTCCTTGATTGGTTGGTTGACGGCCCCCTCGTCTCTCTCGGCAGCTCGTCCTCGTCGTCGTCGTGGCTTCTCCATTAGTATTCTGGGAGTTTCTTCCACTTGTGTTTTTTTTTTAAATCTATTTATTTATTTATTTTTCATCAGAGCTCTTGTTGTCTCTGTCTATCTCTTTTCTCTTCTCTCTCTTTTCTCTCTCTCTCTCTCTGTTTCCTCTGGTCTTTTTGCTTGCTCTCTCGCTCTCTCCGTGGTGTAAACCATCTGTTCCATAAATAGTAGTGACGGAGAAAAAACCCAGAGGCCGCAGATGTGAGAGGAGAGAGAGAGAGCTGACTGCTGACACAGTACCAGCTCTCTCTCTCTCTCTCTCACACACACACACACACACACACACACACACACACACACACACACACACACACACACACACACACACACACACACACACACACGATCACTTCACAGAATCAGGATTATTTTAGAAGAAGTAACCTACATTTAAATAAGTCCGAGTGAAGTTACCATGGAAACGGGTCATCCAGACCAGCCAGACTTGGTCGGTCGTGGTCATGTTTGGGTTTTTTTTTCTTTCTTTGTCTAATGCCATCAACCACCACTACTACCACTAATACTAATACTACTGCTGCTACATGCATGAGCTTAATTAACATTTAACACAAAAGTAGCTACAGCTGAGCCTGATGGGAAGTCTCATGATCGCCATGGTAACATGTAACGTGTTGCCAACTGGGACCGTGACAGTTTTTTTTTTTTGTCCAAGATGTCAGCACCCTCCATCCATCCACCCAGCAGCCGTCTGCTGTCGACCTCATGGAGGTGTGACAACCTCTGGAGAGCATGAACATCTGGATAACATCCTATTATTATTACTAATCTTCTCCATGCTGCCAAGTTTAAAGGAATAGTTCACCAAAAAATGAAATTCAGTCATTGTTGACTCACCCACATGCTGATGAATACTATGGAGTAGTTTTTTATTCCTCAAAGTGCATCTGGAGACCCGGGAGGCCGGTTCCTAGTCCAACCAAAACTTTATATGAGAGTCAATAGGGCCCGACACAAAAACGTCCATAAAACTACACAAAAACCATTTAATATTCCTCCACACTGCTCGTCCGCTGCAATCAATCCAAGTGTCCTGAAGGGAGATAGTCCAGAGTTTACTCTAACCAACATCATTTTTACAGCCTAAACAGTCCTGTAAGAATGTCTTATATGACGTTGTTTCCAGTAAACTCTGGACTATCTCCCTTCAGGACACTTGGATTGCAGTGGACGAGCAGTGTGGAGGAATATTAAATGGGTTTTGTGTAGTTTTATGGACGTTTTTGTGTCGGACGCTATTGACTCTCATATAAAGTTTTCGTTGGACTACGAACCCCCCTCCCGGGTCTCTAGATGCACTTTGAGGAATAAAAAACTACTCCGGAGTATTCATCAGCATGAGGGTGAGTCAATAATGACTGAATTTCATTTTTTGGTGAACTATTCCTTTGACTCACAATAAAATAAAATAAAAACGTCATGAAACAAACTGGATTTGAAGTCGTGCCTGTGGGAGAACAAACTGTAACTTTCAACCTCTGTCCAGATGTTAGCTCAGCCTCCCACCATCCATCATTAACAACAACAACTGAAACACACTGTTCAATCATTACTTCTATTGCACTGTTGGATTTCGAGGCCAGTCAGACTGACTCTAATTGATCTTCATTTGAACAATCTGATATTGATCCATAAACCCTGACACTGATCTGTGAGCAGATGTGACTGCGTTTGCAGATCTGAGGACAGATGCGTGACTGGATTTCAGAAACTCTAAACTCTATGAAGATAAATACCATTACTGAAGGGAAATTTACATGCTATTATTTTATTTTACTCCTTATAACCTACACTGGGTTTGTTCACTGATCAGTGTCGGGGCAGTTTTTCAGCAATCAGTCTCTGAATTTCCCTCTAAAACAACTCTGTCTGATAACGTTCTGTTATTATCTCATAGCGTGGTGAATGTGCAGGTCACAACTTGTCCACCAGAGCGTTTTGGAGTTGTTGGATTGTGTATTTGATGAGTTTGATGAGGGAAACCAAGAAATCCCATAATGAGCCTCCGTAGCGTAGCTCTGAGCAGCTCACGGCTCTGCTCCGCCGTTCTAAAAATAGCTTGCACCCACAAATAAAGGTAACAAACCTACTACTATGACTGTAGGGATTATGGCAATGGGCCACTTTGCCAAAATGTTGAACTATCCCTTTAAAGAGGTTCAACTACAGCTGTGAGGAACAAGGTTTGATCTGCTCTGACCTGTTGCTGGCTCTGCTCCTCCAGGTTGAGTTTGACCTCCAGTGACTGCCGCGCCTCGAGGAAGGCCTTCCGATGCTTCCTGTCGGCCATGTAGTACGACATCACGCCCACGGTGATCGCACACACGTAGATCACAATGTTGGCCAGAAGCTGCAGGTGAAAAGACAAGAGAAATACATCATTATTAGAAACTAAAGTATTATTATATTTCATTTGAGTTTCCATCCTGCTGTTTGATGGAGCTCCAGTTTCTCCCATCAGACTTTACTCTGCTCAACACACAGACACACATTATTCCTTTCATTCAGGGTGTTTCTGTAACAGGTCGTTTGAATGCAGCTGAAACATTAGAACAAGCGTTGGACCAGTATCTTAGAAAACTGAACATAATGATCTCTCTGTATCTGATCAGGAAATGACTAAAAATCAATTTACATACTTTTCCCACACTGATCTGGAACCAGAAAACCCTTTGAACCAGCAGTGCAGCTCTATTTATCAACTCCTCCATCAGAGGAAATGCCAGAGAGGTCAAAGCTCGTGATGAGCTTGTTGAAAGACTGTGCTGTGAAAGTTGAGTTGATGAACCTCAGTCTAAAACCACATCCATCCCATAAACATCCTGTTACACTGTGATTATCTGATCCTATTAGTTCTCAGACCTCAGAAACTAGTACGGATACTGAAGAAAAAAACATCTGATGAGACATTAAACATCTGGACGGTTATTTATTCTAACTTCAGAGACAGTGACAGTGTCTGACGACAGGTGTTTAAAGGGATAGTTCAATATTTTGACAGATTCTCCTATCGCCATAATCACTATAGTCTTAGCAGTAGGTTTGTTACCTTTAATTGTCGGTGCAAGCTATTTTTAGAACGGCGGAGCAGAGCCGTGAGCTGCTCAGAGCTACGCTACGGAGGCTAATGGGATTTCTTGGTTTCCCTCATCAAACTCATCAAATACACAATCCAACAACTCCAAAATGCTGTGGTGGACAAGTTGTGACCTGCACATTCACCACGCTATGAGATAATAACAGAACGTTACCAGACAGTTGTTTTAGAGGTAAATTCATGTAAAACCACTGATGTGCGTTCCCATCGGGGGCAGTTTTTCATCAAGCAGTCTCTGCATTTGCCTCTAAAGCAACTCTGTCTGGTAACGTTCTGTTATTATCTCATAGCGTGGTGAATGTGCAGGTCACAACTTGTCCACCAGAGCGTTTTGGAGTTGTTGGATTGTGTATTTGATGAGTTTGATGAGGGACAGGGGACCTGCACCGTTCACCTCCATTGTGTTCACTGAGCAGCTCATGTCTCTGCCCTGCGGATCTCAAAACAACATGCACCGATAATTAAAGGTAATGAACCTACTGCTATGACTAGGTGGGAGGGATTAAGGTGAGAGGAGAATTTGCCAAAATGTTGAACTATCCCTTTAACTAAATATTGTGTTTTTATATCATATGAGAGTGAAATAATGAGTCACATTGATCAGTGACAGATTCATAAACGCAGATTCAGGATGTTCATACATCACAGACCTGCATGGGGGAACAACCATTCCTGTTTGGATAACGATCGTTAAACATTGGTGGATCTGCTTCCTGTTGCTTCGTTCCACTTCAGAGCTACAGACACAGTTTGAACAGCTCAGCGCTCGTACAACACCTTCAGCTGTGAGTGTGTGTGTGTGTGTGTGTTTGGTCCATTCAGCTGAATATGGTTCATTTGCTTAAGTACACACACACAGTGTTAGCGCAGGCAGGTAAAAGACTGAACACACTGTATCTGTTCATAGAAACTACAGCTTCATCAGTTTTCTGTTTCTTTGCACAGAGCTGGGTGATGCTGTTGATTACTGAATCAGATCATTCTTGATTATGATCATTATCTTCTATAGTTTGATTAATTGGCTGCAATCGGACGTTTTATCAACTTGAAGTATCGGCTCTGATCGTGTTTGATGTCTGTTCACCCTCCACCGGTCACACAGTCGATCCACAGCATCTTATTCAGATCAGGGAAACTCCACTGTGTCCCTGAGATGATTCATATTTAAACATTACTGCTGATGCCTGATAAATTAAATGCAAAATAAACCGCTTCTTATATCATGAAAGTGGAGTTTTCTGCAGACAATCTTTTCTACAGGAGACGGTGAGGGACAAAAAAAGGGTTATTGTGATTAAAATATGTTGCATCACTCACATACGTACCAACTACCGACTGTCTAATCTGCTTTTTTTTTAGGCGGGGATTCAGTCGATTAATCAGCTGTCGGCTTTTCCCTGCTCCAAACTATTGTTTATCATAACCCCCCCCTGCACAAATCCTTCAAGCTCATACTGCTACAAAATCCCAGTAGTCAAGAAGAAGACCTGCAAGAACTCACTCATCCACACTGCTATAAACATCTTAAACAAACAATGAATAACGAACATGAATAACTCTGATGCATTATACCACTTCACATACATTAAACTTATTTTTACGCTGGTTTTGCACTGCATCTCTTTTAGTCCGAGTGTTTATTATTGATTGTTTTATGTAGTTGAGCCATGCCAAAGAAAAATGTTCTGTGAGGACAAACAATAAAAAGTTTTCTTATTCTATTATATCTGCCTTTAAAAATCCACTATCCACTATCTGTCCACCTCCAGTGTCTTATCAATAAAAACTGTGGAGCTGCTTGTGATAGATCAGATGTGACATTTGGTTTTTTGCTATTAAACATATTCAGATTCTTTTTTTTTTCTTCAGCTAAAGCAGGGATGTCAAACATACGGCCCGTGGGCCAAAACCGGCCCGGTGTTAAAATCACATACTGTAGAAGCCAGAAGAGGCATAATATTGTTGAAATTGCCAGTGTTTTTCTCAACAAATTCCAGTTTAATCATAGCATGTTTTGTAAAACAGAGGGTTCATTTGCACTAAAATAAGGGGAATATTTAGAGTTCTTGTTATTTATAGGTTATTATGCTATTATTTTACTGGTCCGGACCACTTGAGATCAAATTGCACTGTATGTGGCCCCTGAACTAAAATTAGTTTAACTCCCCTGAGCTTAAAGCAGAAGTAAGCTGAATATTTGTGTTAATATAAGTCTTAAATAGTTATATCTTCCGACAGCAATCACTTATATAGAGTGTTTGGTCCAAAACACGGGTCTGTCTGTCACTCTGCTCTGCTGTAAGCCGAGGAGAAAACTTTCCTTGTATCCTACAACCTTTATCCAATGAGGAGAGAGAACGGCATAAAGGGGCAATCCTCTCTGTGTGTGCAGCCAAGGGATGCACGTGAATGTGGTGATGTAGGGACGAGGGCGGGGACTGCTATCTCCATCGGCTGACAGGAAGTTAGCCGAAACCACCGGATCGCTTACTTCTGCTTTAAAGCAGAAGTGAGTGATCCGGTCGTTTTCGCAAATGCTGCGTTCCAGGCAGGCTTTTGAAATCATAAATTACAGCTTCAAGTCACAACTTACGACTTTGTAGCGTTCCAGGCAACCCACTCGTGTTTTTCCGACCTGTTTTACCGGTGAAAGTCACTATAACGGCCACTCGTAACTTCCGACCCGTGAAATCGTACCAGTACGTCTTTTTGTACAGTCTATGTACCAGATCGAACTGGTATGACTTCACAGGTCGGAAAAAAACGAGTTTCCTTGAACGCACCATAACAGTCCTCGTCCCTACATCACCACATTCACGCGCATCCCTTGGCTGCACACACAGCCCTGCATGCCGTTCTCTCTCCTCATTGGATAAAAACTGTAGGATACGATAAATGTTTTCTCCTCGGCTCAGAGCAGAGCAGAGTGACTGACAGACCCGTGTTTCAGACCAAACACTCTATGTAAGTGATTGCTGTCGGAAGATATAACTATTTAAGACTTAGCCTATATTAACACAAATATATCACTCACTTCTGCTTTAAGTTTCCAGGGTGAAGAATAAACTGTGGATAAAGTTTGGTCAGATTGCTGATGAGATGGTCAAAAGCTACAAAAAGTAAAGTGAATGTGGTACTATACCCCTCTCCTCCCCCCGGACCCTCTTTCCTTACCTGTCTGCCCAGCGCGGCCCCCTGGATCTCCTCCTGCTGCTGCTGGGCGATGGTGACGCCCAGCACCAGCGTGTGGACGCCGCACGACACGGTGGTGATGAGCACGATGGGCGTGAGCCTCAGAGGCAGCGTGAGGAAGAAGGAGAAGCTGAAGAAGGCCTGCCAGCCCACCGTGTCGCTGGCCTGGTGGAAACGGGCGTAGTTCAGCCCCAGGTAGCAGAATATCTGCGCCGCTATCAGCACCCACAGCGCGTAGGGCACCACCCGGCGGGAGATGCGGTCCGGCAGCAGCCCGAAGCGGCACAGCAGGTAGAGCACGATGTCCGCGGCCAGTCCCACCGAGGCCACCAGCACGGACGCCAGTTTGTCGCCGGTGTAGACGACGGCGCACATGATGATGATGTAGCTGTCGAAGAGCGCGGCGAACACCACCAGCACCAGCAGCGTCTCGTGCCTCTGCCGTCGGAAGTAGGTCTGGTACAGGTTCTCCAGAGACTCGGGGGCGAAGGTGAGGCGCATGAACCTCGGCAGGCAGAGGCAGCAGCCCGAGCTCCGCACCGTCACCTCGTGCGTCCGGCCCACCGCCTGCCCGGGGTCCGAGGGCAGCGTCACCGAGCAGTCGGCAGAGTACTCCGCCGAGTACTCGGGCTCGGAGAAGGCTCGGTTCCTCGGCATGGTGGCGCTCCGGTTGTTCATGAACTGTTAAAGCGGTGTGTGTGTGTGTTAGGGCTGTTCGATTTTGCCCCAAAATAAAATCTCGCGATTTTCTTTCTCTCTGAAAAATCGATTTCCGATTACGATTTTTTTGTTAAATGACACAAACTATTTTGTGTGCTGTTTCTTGTGTCTTTTTAAATGGACCTACAGTAATGGACCGTGAGAGCTGTTAACTGTGTAGTGGAAAAGGGAAAAGGGTCTTTTTGGCAACGAAATCCTCATCACTGGTCTTAGCAAAATGCCGACATACTTGTTTACAGTGTGTGGGGAGGGCAGTGGTGATGGGAGGAAGGAGGCAGCAGTCATTACGGTAATTCAGCGCAGCCCAGATTCATGAACAGGGGCTTAGCCTACCGTAATTACCCTAGTTAGAGTAAAAAAATCGATTTTTACGATTCCAAATAATCGCGATTACGATTTTAAATCGATTAATCGAACAGCCATATAGTGTGTTTGTGCGTGTGCTGCAGGTGTCAGACCACGGCTCTCTCAGGTGTGCATCACATCACCTGCTGCTCTCGAACCGCCGGCGCCGACCTCAGAGCCCCCGTCTGAGGCGGCGGCATGAACCACAGCGACACAGTGTTAGATTGTCTCTGCTTGTTGGACTGTGCAGAGAGAGACGAGACCAGTCCTCTCTTTACTTTACATCGCTGCATCCACTGCTGCTGTCACAAAATCTGAGCACGCCTACTTCTACTAATACTTCTACTTCTACTTGTGTGTGTTTGTGTCGTCAGAAGGCGTCACAACAACAACGTGCTGCTGTTTCTATCGCTGCGTCGGCTCCTCCTCTCCGCCCGTGCACCGTAGAGCCACACCCGTGAACCGCCATGTCTTCATCCACACCGGGTCTGCAGCAGCTCGGGCTTCTTGTTGTTGTTGCTGTTGTGGTGAGCGACGTGTGTGACTGTGACTTGTTGTTCCTGTGTTCCCGGTCGGGCGGCAGCGGCGGCGGCTGGTTGCTGGATGTTGGACGA
>NC_139902.1:27639933-27667433 GCF_905171665.1 Trachurus trachurus | reverse complement strand
TTCCTGATAAATGAATGATTTTACAGCACATTTCATGCAAACAATGCAGTTCAGATTCCCTTGTAATAAAAACTAAACTAAACAGAACTGAGATTTAAAATCACACATGTGCAACAGGAAGGTTTATGCGCTTTTTCAAACATTAGTAAATACTGTATAAAATAGACTCTATGGTCTAAAGCAGGTCTGAGATTTGGGGCTAAAAGTAAAATCCCCAAAGGTTTGTGCTGCGGTCATGGGAACAGTTAAAAACGCAGCTGTGGAGGTTCTCAGGGTTCACGTAGGACCATAAATATAACAGGGGACAAGGCCACTAAGTGCTTTGAAACCATAAAGAGATAAATTTAATATCAATTCTGTAAGTTATAGGAGCTATTTATGGATATGTGTGACAGAGATCAGAAATACACAGTGCGTATGGAGTTTTGGGTGTGCCAAAAAGAATAGGAAGATAAATGTTTAGATATAAAGACAAATAAATTGATAATGAAAAATGCTTTTGCTTTTCCAAACTGTCCATCAGGGCTTTTCTGTCCTGGCTGAGCAGTTGATTCCTGCACATCCAGCTGCAGTCGTAACTTTTAGTGGCACATTGTGTTTTCTTTATCTTTGTGTTTGTCTTTCTCTGAACAAAGTTAAACAAAAGTCAAAGCAAACACAAATGTGGAAAGACTGGAACTGGTGACAAGTGTGTACAGCCACACGCATGAGTAGGCATATCACACTGTGCAAGTGCAAATCTGCATCTACTGTTTTTTTGTTTTGTTTTTTAATGTAGGCCTACTAATTTGTTCTCCTTTTTTATATACATATTTTACATGCATTCATTTTTGTTGTTGTTTTAACAATAGTCCAGTAACTCCATAAATTGATGTTGTTGTAGAGAAATAATGAAGTATTAATTGTGCTTATAGTGAGGATAGGTCATTTGTCATTGCATTTATAGTTGATCTAGGCCTATGTTATGGTTGAAAAACAAAAAGATCCACTGGATAGCCTCTCATTTGTAGAAAGTTCATGTGAGTTCTGCATGTTATGTTCAGTGAAACATGTTCAGAGGTAAAGTTAATATTTCTTTAGAGGAAAGAACAACAGCAATATAAATTCTAATGAATACTATGACTACCTACTACTACTACTAGCCTACTTAATAATAATAATCAATCTTACCATATCAATCATATAACAATTGCACTACAAGAGACAGACACCCAAGACAACAGAATGAAATAAATAAATAATAAATATAATCGAGGACAAATTTTCAAGTATATTTTGCCCAGAATAACAATTTTATTTTATTTTTTATTGTTATGGTTTACTACGACTACCTACTACTACTACTACTACTTAATAATAATAATCAATCTTACCATACCAATCATATAACAATTGCACTACAAGATGGATAGATAGATAGATAGATAGATAGATAGATAGATAGATAGATAGATAGATAGATAGATAGATAGATAGATAGATAGATAGATAGAGAATACTTTATTCATCCCTAGCAGGGAAATTCACGTTAGTCCAGTAGCTCACACAACAATGACACAAAAAAGAAAAAAAAAGAGACAGACACCCAAGACAACAGTATGAAATAAATAAATAATAAATATAATCCAGGACAATTTCAAGTATATTTTGCCCAGAATAACTATTTTATCACGTGGTTTAAAAAACATAACAACAAACTGTACACACGACGTCTTGGCGGTGACGTCATGACGCACGGAACCGAACGCACACGTACGCTGCTGACGTGTAGGTAGGGAAGTGGCTGTCGGTCGGCTGAGTTTGGTTTTTAGCCGAGAGCCTTTTTTTAGCTTTCTCCCCCTCTCTCTCTCTGTCTTCCTCCGTCACTGACACTGACAGCTCAGCGGCTCAACAGTCAGTCAGCCGAGTCCGCACAGCACCGAGCTGCCTGACAACAACGACGACACGACGGTAACTAAGCGGCTGCACAGGTGAGGAGACGTCAGGGATAGCAACCGGCTGGAGGAGCTAGCAGGCTAACATGCTAACAGGCTGGAAGTGCAGTGCAGTGCAGTGGGAGTTGTTAGTGTTGGAGCTGGATAAAAAACAGGGACATAACAGCTATTTAACACCGATGTTTCCCCTTACAGCTTCAGTTAATAATAGAAAACTGTCCCACGGGATATTATGACACAGTCTGCCCGGTAAACACACAGTGGAAACCGCAGCAGCAGCAGCAGCAGCAGCAGCAGCTCCTCAGTCAGTCTCTGTCTTGTACAGTACTGTAGGGCAGGTTGCTGACTGCACACACAGGTGATGATGGATGATGGAGGTGGAGAGGAGCTTATTATAACCGGACACATCAGCTGCCAAACCGGTCACCTCAGTAGAAGTGAACCCGGAGCTTAATTTACACGGGGAAACGTCCAGGCCTACAGTACAGTACCAGGGACCTGCAGCTAGATCAATAGCTATATTATATGGCTCATTATTACTTTGACAGCTGCTGTGCTGTTGTAGTATTTTAAAACCCGCGTTAATATGCAGCTCTTTAAAATGCATTCATCATGTTATGTATTGATCGTATCTTTTATATAATCTGAGAGAAGAATGAAACTGTTTGTTTGTTTGCTGATTCTGTTATCGATTGGTCGGACTGACTGCAGCACTAAACGCTAAGTTAAATTAGCGCAGGTTAATAACCCTCAGGGTCATTTTTATGTGTACGTGACTTTGCCACGGGGACATTATCAATGCTAAGATGTGATAAGTTTAATAAAGACAGAACAGTTATAAAACAGGGCTGAGCGATTGGACTTGATATCAATCAAACTCTGCATCATCGTTTCCTGTCAAATGTTACCACATCATGTTTATGCACCTGCACCTAAATGAATAACGACTTAGCACTGGATATGGATGGATGTCATTCATTATTGGTGTAATGAATGAACCCCTGCAGATTTGTAATATTTGGTATCAGTGCTTTGCATACACATGATTTGTTCAGTACAATTTAGAGCTGTATAAATTTGACATAGATCAACGTAGCAGTGTACAGCACAACCAACTTGATAAGAACAATCCTAAACGGAGTAAAAATAGAAGTGTCAAAAGATGTATGAAAGAAGTGAAGTGAAGAAGTGAAACCAACATGTGAATTAAAAAAAAATAAGGAAAGAATAAGTTGTGCCACAAGACCAGTGCATTTAAGGATTGTGCAAGTAGCATTGATTGCACAATGTGGAACAAAGGAAACTTTATACTTATTTGTCTGTGCCCTTGGTAGCCTATGTCTCCGTGTTTGTTTTTTACACCTGGACAGACGAAGATGTCCCAGTTAAACTGACTCTGTTTTCCCTGCAGGTGGAGTTAAAGACGGCAGCTTTATGAAGAAGTGTTTGTGACCTGCACAGCGACAATGGGGAAGAGGAGGGTCCCAGATCTGTACAGGGCCCCCTTTCCTTTGTACTCCATTAAAGTGGACAGTAAAACGGGGCTGGTGATCACAGCAGGAGGAGGAGGAGCCTCCAAGACGGGCATCAAGAATGCTGTGGTGGGTACTTCACTTTTATTTAACTCACGACCACATGCTATGGAGCACAAACAATTAACAATATCAATAATCAATATAGCAGGTTGCAAGGTTATACATGTTTTCCAATTCTGATAATCAGAAAAAACAAAAATATCACTTACAGGGATGCAAACAGCGCGCCGAAAAGCGAAACTCGCTTTTTTCATGACCAATTAGGTGACTTGTGTGAATCGTTCAGATCCGAAGAGTTTTTGTTTTTGGGAGGGGGGGGGGGGGGGGCTCAGCTGGGGTCAGTAAAATGTTTTTCTAACAGGCTGACAGTGACAATCACGTGAAACTGAGGCGAACTCATTCATGGTTGTCTCTGGTTATACTGATAACTGCCGACCTCCAATGTTGACGCGCGACGTATCCGCGTGGTATCCGCGTGCATTCGGTCGTTTTTCCCCGTGCATGTCCGTTGCTGTGTCAGGCAGGTGTTTCCCACGGAGCTCTGCCCCGTTTCAGAGGTGAAGGAGAGAAGTCGCCTCCGCGATGTAGAATGTGTTCAATTAAAGTGAAACTAACACATTATATAGGCCTATATGTCCATTACACACTTTTAGGCCTTAAAATGTCTTAAATTTGTTGAATTATTGTGTTCAAGACTTAAATAAGACAGCTCTTAAATTTTCGTATGCCCACCATGGGCGAGCATTTCGCTCGCATTTGCCCCTAAAAAAAAAAAAACATGTGTTAACCAGGAAAATCACAAAAAAGAAAGAGCACAACCTGCGATTGGTCAAAAACTACAAATCCCACAATTCTCTGGCCTCAACAATAACAGTAGTTAGTGTAAGTAAGGGAGAGTGGAGCTGTCGGTGAAAAGAGGAAACAACGCCACGTCTGGTCCTGTTCTATGTTGTTCGTTCACACCGTCACCGTTTATTCGTTACGTCCGCGGTGTAAAAGGCCGTGACGCAAAGACGCGATTAGGCGCGAGACGCGGTAGACGCGACTTTTTTTTTTTGCGACGCAATACACCCGATTCTTTTATGGCGACGGGACCTTCGCGTCTTCGTCTATTTCATCGTGTTTGGTGGGAAGACCCAAACACAGGGGCTTCCCACTCAAACACGCGTTTTTTTCGCGCGAGCTTTTACGCGCAACCAAACGCGAGATACGCGAGATACGCGAATTAGCGCTCGTTTTCACTCGTTTCAAAAAAAAATTTCACTACAACAATTTTTTTTTTTTTTCTTTTTCAAAGGAGGTTAAATCGAAAGCAACTGGACTTAGTTATTTACTTATAACTAAGTCCAGTTGCTTTCGATTCAACCTCCTTTGAAAAAAAAAAGTATAGGAAGACGTTTCACCTCTCATCCAAGAGGCTTCATCAGTTCATCTGACCAGGCTGGGACTGGTCCAACTATCTGGTGTGGAGACTCAGTATAAGTCCAGTTGCTTTCGATTTAACCTCCTTTGAAATACTATGACCTGGACAAATGAGAATATGCACAGGCCTACAACAACATTTCTGCTCTCACCAACCATGGTTGAGGCGATAACGTGACGCACAGTATACTGTTATGAGACACATTATGCATCCCAACTGTCTTTTTTTTTAGAGGATTTTTTTTTTACCAAGAATGCGCCCAAAAAAATCATGATCCAGGGGCCAAAATTCGAAACAAATATTTATATTTTTTAATCATAATTCTCATTATTCTCCTGATGTCGGTTTAATGTAAACAGATTGCGCTGATATGCGTCATGTGACAGCGGGGCAGAGCTGCAGCTGCTGTGCTGTGATGGACCTGATCAGACTGGTGGTGGTCCACAGTCAATCAGTCCCAGAGCCTTCCTATTCACCTCCAATGTAGACGCGACGTGCGCGCTCGTTACCCAAAGCGGCGCGTATCCGCGTGCATTCGGTGCGACGGCGCCGCCGTTCCCCCCCCCCCCCCGTGCATGTCCGTTGCTGTGTCAGGCAGGTGTCTCCCACGTAGCTCTGCCCCGTTTCAGAGGTGAAGGAGAGACGTCGCCTCCGCGATGTAGAATGTGTTAAATTAAAGTGAAACTAACACATTATATCGACCTATATGTCCATTACACACTGAATGGGATGTTAAATCCCATGTCTTTATTTCTTCAGTTTATTTTAATAGTAATAATTATGACTAACATTCAGTGAAGACCTAAAAATCAGTATCTCCAAAATTGAAATATTGCAATGGTTTTTATTTTTTTAAAGCATTTTTAATATAGAAATGTTGGCCTTCTGAAAACTGTCCATCTATATGCACTCAATACTTGGTTGGGGTTGAACTACTGGAAATAGACTTTTCTGTGATATTGTTAATGGTGAGCCCCCCCCCCCCCCCCCCCCCACGACAATTCCTCTCTTTTTTGGTCCTGACCCGTTTGCATCCCTGCACTTAAACAAAGGAAGGACGCTCTTCAAAAAGGCACCTAACTTATAAATATCTTATAGTTTATTGGCTTGTAGTTATAGGGAACTGGTCTTTCAATCTCTGTTCAGCTTCAATCAGTCAATGTTACTATATATTTGAGAGAGAGAGCCAAAGATACGACATCCAATATCCACTTAACCTGCAGGATCCATGGAGAGACAAATACACCTGAATTATACAGGTTAAGCAGACAGTTGCACATTCATCTATCCAGTTTACTTTATTTACCTTCTACCAACAACTGTTCACAAGTGGCACGTGACTCCAACGACTGTTGTTATAACACAATAGGGCACTAACGAAGTCAAAACCAACTTTCCACCAAAGACAGTCACTCAAACGACTGTCGTTGGCACTTGGAGCACAACCTTTGACATACTATGACCTGGACAAATGAGAATATGCACAAGCTTACCTTTTATCAGTTTCCCCCAATAACCAATGATTCTCTTTTTGACTGCAACACAAAGCGGGTACCTCCCCAGCTCTCCGTAAACCATATTGTAGTTTAAACGTTTAGGACTGATTGAAATTGATTGATGATTATTTCGAATATGAAGAAAGAAAGAAACTCCTACCCCTTCTCCTTAAATAATGAGTAACTACCTAAACCTGTATTGTGTTACGGAAACATGAATATAATTTACATATACACCTAATTCAGTAATTATGCATACGTATACTGACATATACCTACCTACATACATATACCTAGACAAATTTAAGGAATTTGAGATGCAATTTTTCCAGCAAATCTATTTTTTCATACCACCAAACTTTACATGCACATAACATGACCGGTGAAACCAACTTGTCAGAAAGATCTAGTGTGACATCTGCAGGTAAGTCCAATGATCTGCTTTTACAAAGGTGGGAATACATGCATACATGGCCGGCTGCAACACACTGAGGAATAAAACATGTGTTATTACAGGTGAGCTACAGTGTTTTGACCCTTAAGGGCTGCCATAGATACAGCATTGATGTATTATTATTGTGTGTTGACTATCTGTGTGTCTTTTTTCAGCACTTCCTGGACTTGCAGCTGGTCGGAGACACCCAGTACAGCGCCACCCTCGTTCACGCTCACGACACGGACACACGCGCCAACATGAACCTGGCGGTGGCCGATGGCGTGCTCGCCGCGGGACAGGACGGGACCTGCTGTCTGATGAAGTTTAAACACTCTGCAGAGAAAGAAGGAGGCAAAGCTGCTGCTAAAGACGGTGAGGCCGACCGTTACAGTACTGCTCCACCTGCTGTCATCAAGAGCATCTAGCACACTCTATGACATGTAGTTATCTCTTTTATGAATTTTAAATCTCTTTTAAAAACTAAATATTGTATTGTTTTTATCTTGTCAGGCTTTTATATCGCAATCTTTTTGGTTTTAAATACCGAGGGCCCAAAGGATTTTACTTTTACTTTTATGTTATTTCCATTGGTGGGTCGTTATGTCACTGTTTTGTCCTTTGTTTATGTATCTTAAATAGTTTCTAAAGTTTATTATTATTATTTTATTATTATCAGTCAGAAAGGTGGAGTTAAAATCTAAGTTTAGTGATAATGAAGGGAGCACTTTATTATTCTCTTGCTTCTTTTTCTTATTTCTACTATGCTTTTACTTATCCTACATGTTCTCCCTTTTCTTCTCCCTCACTCATTCAGACACAAGTTAATCTGTGTCAAGTTGATTGATTATCAGAAGATAAGAGAATGTCAGTGCAGTGGATCCTTTTCTGAAACTTTATTTAAACCATGGTGCACATGACAGAGCTGTAGGATTCTCTTATAACAACAGATGTGTTATCACAGCTGTATTTATGTACATAAACACGTGAACTTTGCATGCATAAGTTAAATCGTGTGTGTGTGTGTGTGTGCAGGAGGGAGCGGCGTGCAGCAGGGCAGCGCCAGGCGACGAGCCGGTAAGGGAGACAGGGGAGGACAGGACGGAGCTGCAGCCTCTGGAGACAAGTCGGACCTGAAGGACGACACGGCTCACGTCTCCATCAGCAGTTTGGCTGAAGTGCAGTCGGACCTGAACCCCCAGGACCCGCTGCAGAAGGTGGTCCGGTTCAGTCCTGACCTCAGCCTCCTGCTGACCGGAGGCACAGACGGACACATCCGCGTCTGGGAGGTAAACGCCGTTAAACTCACTGTGCTCTGTCACTCAGTTTTATGTACCTCACCTACTGAATATAACATAAATATAATGGATGAATTCATAAGTAAAACCTTTTGATTATCATTATTTTATCCCATTATTTTATATGTAAATACTGCGTTTAGTTGTGGTGCTGTAACTTCTTTGTAGTTAGAGGTCATGACTGTTATTTCCTCTGGATTATAGAAACATTTCCCTCTTATCTGACTCATGCATATTTTATTTTCATGATTATTAGAGATTATAGACTTTTCTTTTTTTGTATTTTACTATGTTAGTTATTATTTATTGTTTATTTAATTTATTACTATAGTACTGAGACCCGAACTGTACTGTATCTGCACTAGATCTGTCTGTCTATCTATCTGTCTGTCTATCTATCTATCTATCTATCTATCTATCTATCTATCTATCTATCTATCTATCTATCTATCTATCTATCTATCTATCTATCTATCTATCTATCTATCTATCTATCTATCTATCTATCTATTATTTTAATTGGAAAATTGAAGAGTAGTGACTGTAACATTCAAAGGAATGAGTCAAAGGAAATCTATAAATCTTCCTGAAGAACTTGGTTTTTAGATAGTTATTAAAGTTATTAAATCAATTTCAGATGTGACTGTAGAATAGATCATATTATCACAACCCAAAGGGATGATGGGAAACTATAAAGACGCTAAAATTGAAGCCCAGTTGCCTTCGATTTTTACATGTAAGAAAATGTTGTTTTCAGTCTGATGTGTTTCTGATGTTGTTGTTGTTTACCTTGATAAACAACACATGCGCTGACTGGATGTTGTTGTTTCTTCTCCTCAGTTTCCGTCTCTGAAGAAGAAGTTTGACTTCAAAGCTCATGAGGGGGAGATCGAGGACCTGGACCTGAGCCCAGGGAACAAGGTGAAACACTGACTCCCTCCTCCTCCTCCTCCTCCTCCTCCTCCTCCTCCTCCTCCTCCTCCTCTGCTGTGGATGTTTTACCCTCGTTGGCTCGGTGTAGTAACAGATGTTGTGTATTGATCCGCTGCTAATGATCGATATGTGGTGTTGTCACGCAGCACCTGGTGACTGTCGGCCGGGACTTTGCCTGCAGCGTGTGGAGCGGCGACCAGCTGGCCATGGGTCTGAGGTGGAACGAGACGGTGCCTCAGATGGACGAGAAGACGTACAGATACATGGCCTGCAGGTCTCTTCTTGTTCTTCTTCTTGTGGCTCCTCACATCCATGTAAAGTTAATTTCACACAGTCACTACAAGGTGGTTCTTCTTGTTTGTGTTTCAGGTTTGGAAAAGTCGAGGACCAGAAAGACGCCCTGAGGCTCTACACAGTCCAGATCCCCCATAAAAGAGAAAGAAGACCCCCTCCCTGTTATCTCACCAAGTGGGACGGCAAGAGCTTCCTGCCCATGCTGACGGCCCCCTGCGGCTCCGAGGTCATCTCCACGCTGGCCGTCAGGTGACTGAGGGTTCATGGGAGTTCATTAAATCACTCAAAAAAATTATAATGAGGAAATATTCTAGTGTGTTTCCTAAAAATGAATGTTTAGATATAGTAGATGTAGATTTTTGCAATAATTTAGAAGAGGCTCAGACATGAAGAGACCATCACATAAAAAAACAGGTAATGGGGGAAGTTAAAAATCTAAACAAAACTAAAAATGTATCTACAAGCAGCACTCTGCAGGATCCCCGTGTGTCACGTTGCACAGATGGTGCAGTCAGAGTGAAGTCTGCAGTGTCACTTACAGGCCACGTGGGAATATCACATTTTGACGAGATAACCGTCTACAACCCCCATAATATTAAGCCATGACATTACAATAACAACAGGGTTACAGAAACAACACAGAATGTAAATGCTTCAATGTGATAAATCTACTGAAAGTGTACATATGAAATGATTTATCTAACTGTCGAGGTTGAAAAGTGTCTGATCTCCCTAATGTCATGTAAAACATCTATTGTGAGTCGGTGGACATGTGTTTACATGAAGCAATATGAGATTGCTCCCCCATAAAGAAATGGACAGTCTTTAGTTTATTTATTTTAACTGAGAGAGACAGAATATATATTATTATAATATTATATGAAGGTTATGAATTAATTAATTTGATCAAGTGAAATAAGGGCAAAAATCAGCAGGGGATCAACTACTCATTTTCCCCACTGTATATCTCTGAACTTTAATTCAATGCAATGTACCGTATACAATTTAAACTGCTGCAGGAATATGTCTGTATCTTTACATGCAGCTTTAACATAAACTCAGGTTTTCATGTTGTGACTGATCTACTGGTCAAAAACAACTAAATCTACAATCAGTTAACACTACACACAGGTCGCTCAGATGTTTTCATAAGATACGGTAAGATAAGATATTATTTTATTTGAATTTTATTTGAATTTTACACAGCACAAGTATAAAAGAATAAAAAATACAAAACAGACAAACTTAAAGTGTAAAAAAAAAAAAAGAAGCTCGACAGTGAGCAGGAGCTTCTGCAAAAGACTTCCACCACCTTTAATTATGATTCATGCATCGATAAACAGATGAGTCTGAGCTCAGTGAAACAGGTGAGTGTGAGGACGGTAACTCATGTTGACTTGTCTCTGTTGACAGCGACTCTGGGACGTTCCTCGGTCTTGGGACTGTGACGGGATCAGTAGCGATCTACATCACCTTCTCCCTGCAGGTAAAGACACTCAACACACACACACATGTCATGCTGCTGTGTGTGTGTGTGTGTGTGTGATGTAACCTGTCCGTCCTGTCTCTCTCTCTGTGCAGAAGCTCTACTACGTCCAGGAGTCTCACGGCATCGTGGTGACGGACCTCGCCTTCCTGCCCGACTCTGTGAAAGGCAGAAACATCAAAGGGAATAATGAGACAGCCATGTTGAGTGTAGCAGTGGACAGCCGCTGTCAAGTCCACGCCGTCCCCAACCGCAGTAAGTCCTGCAACATCATCGTCATCAACAAGGTCAAGGTCACGTTTAATATAGAAAAAAGGAGTGAAGTCCGCACACTGTATCAAGCTCCTCTAATGTTTATTGTGGAACGACAGTTTCGATCACTGTGGATCTTCGTCAGGATGATCCTGATGATCCTGATGAAGATCCACAGTGATCGAAACTTTTGTGTTCTTCACATTTATTATGTAATATAGCACCTTTTAAAGGGATAGTTCAACATTTTTGCAAATTGGCCCATTGCCATAATCCCTATAGTCTTAGCAGTAGGTTCGTTACCTTTAATTGTCGGTGCAAGCTATTTTTAGAACGGCGGAGCAGAGCTGCGAGCTGCTCAGAGCTACCCTACTGAGCCAGCTCATGGGATTTCTTGGTTTCCCTCATCAAACTCATCAAGTCCACAATCCAACAACTCCAAAACACTCTGGTGGACAAGTTGTGACCTGCACATTCACCACGCTATGAGATAATAACAGAACATTACCAGACAGAGTTGTTTTAGAGGGAAATACAGAGACTGCTTGGTGAAAAACTGCCTCCGATGGGAACGCGCATCAACGGTTTTGCATGAATTTACCTCAAAAACAACTCCATCTCGTAACGTTCTGTTATTATCTCATAGCGTGGCAAACAGTAGCCACATTTCCGTCCAAAGTGATTCGAATTACTGGGAAATGCGCATTAAAAGAAATTCGAATCATGTGTGTTTCCATCTACGGACTTTGCACCCCCCGCCCCCACCGGACGGACGGTCGGTCGGTCGGTCGGTCTGATTTGAACACATTAGCGTGATTTTGCGCACATGTTTATTACCGTCATAACGCGACCTGTCCGTGTGTGTGTGAGAGAGAGAGAGAGAGAGAGAGTCACGGCCGCCACAGACTTTATTAATGGTAAACGCTGGATGCGCTGGTTGATAAGTTTAGTTTTTACTGAGGAGGAACTATGAAGAACTGTGCAGTAACATCATTGCAGTAACATCATTATGAAGGTGTGTGGGGGCTTTTTGTGGGGGCATGTAGCGGAAACCCTGATGTTGTCTTGTGAGTGAACTGTAAACACGGGAGCAGATGGGGTGAAAGTGCGCTACGTCACACTTAATTCGCATACAGCTGTTTCCATCCCATTCGAATCAACTAAAACCCGGCCATAGCGAGCGTATTTCAGTTTGTGCAAATCAGGGGATTTTAATTTGAATTACGGCGTTTCCATCATCATTTTCCGATGTGATACATTTAGATGCGCATCTTAACAGCTGATGGAAACGCAGCTAGTGATGGTGACACGAGTCCGACCGTCTCACCTCGTCCCTTGTATTGTGTCTCCCCTCCTCCTCCAGGGTCCTTCCCCATCTGGCTGGTGCTGTTCTGCTGCGGCCTCATCGTGGTGGGGCTGGTCCTCCTGCTGCAGTACCTCTTCCCAGGATTCATCTGAACCTGAACTCAACCTCCATGCGGTTCAACATCATCAGCGGTCCTCAACCATCCTCCTCCAGCGCAGAACCCACGAGTCCCAGCCGAGCTCTGGGAGGCTCTGGAGCTGCAGCCGTCACGGCGCCCTGACGTCGCCCCCCCTCCACCCCTCTCCCCTCCTCCCTCCTCCCCCTCCCCTCAGCTCCTACTCAGGGTTGTTCTCTCTCAGACCTGTGAACCCAGTGGACTCAGACCAGCACAGACTGGGATTTTACTCCTATCAGTTCATCTTAATCTTGTTGGAGAGTTGAAGGACTCGTGAATGTCTAAAGGGAGGGGTCTTTTTATCGACATATTTAAGGAACAGTGTACAAATATCAATGATTGGCACATAATGTGTCTGATTTTGTTTTTTTTTTTCCTTCACGCAGACACTTTGAATCATCGGCTCCTACTTTTATGTGTTTTCCATTTTTATCCACTAGTGGGCAGCAGAGAATCATTTCTTATCAATATTATATATACAGTATATATAAAAAAAACAAACAAACTGGGTGAAATAATAAAAGCTGCTCCGAGCGGAGGAGACGCAGAGTCAGTAAACATCTGGATGGATGTTGAAAGCTGGATGTTCTCCCTGTTATGAAGACAGGTCCGATATCAGACAAAAACTCTCTCTGCCCCAAAAAATGTGAATGAATTTTTAAAAAATGATCCATGTTATTGTAACTAACCTGGCGAAATGATGGAAGAAATAAAAATATGAATGAGGAAGGAAGATTACAAAAGAAACATCTGGTCTGTTTATGTTTTCTGATCTGTGACAGAAACAGTCTGAACTGGATTTATGATATTTATATTTACCAAAACTGCAAAACTGGGAACACATGAATAACAAATATGTTGTTTATAACTTTTTTTATTTGTTGGACACTGTTTAAAAACAAAAACAGCAATATTAACAATATTTTCCACATTTATACCTGCTCTACTCTCTGAGCCACAGCCCCCATAGAGGTCCAGATGTGACCACTGGATGTGATGGAGGCTCCTGAACCAACAAGCTGGACATCTTGAGCGTCACCATGCATCGCGCTCATTACCCCTGTTGTCCAGCAGGTGGCGCTGTGTGTCTGCTGGATGTGCAGCTTTAGAGCTCCGAGGTTTGAAGCCAGATCTCTGTGTTGATTTAACCTACATTTGATTCAGCCGCAGCTCCTGCAAAGACTTCAGGACATAAAGACGTTTCTCACAGAGTCCTGGTGTGTGTGCGTAAGTGTGTGTGTGTGTGTGTGTGTGTGTGTGTGAGTGAGACGTCACTGCAGCTCATCCCTCCGTGTGTGTTCTGTACATACAGGTGGACTCCACCTGTGTGTCACCAAACTGTGAAGCTCTATCCAGACATTCAACATATACACCCCTGCAGCCAGTGAGCGGAGGAGGGAAACTTCTCACCTCCTCCTCCTCCTCCTCCTCCTCCTCCTCCTCCTCCTCCTCCTCCTCCTCCTCCTCCTCTTCCTCCTCCTCAGTCTGCAGCCCGGTCAGTGGGTCAGTCATTATGAACAGACAGACACTGACTGTCCTGTCAGTCGCTGCACGTCACCATGACGCCTGTGTCCTCCTGGTGTTGGTCGGGAACAACCGGATGGAACCACAGGCCACAGAGCTGTTTCATTTATTCAGATTACTCGTGTAAAATCCTCAGTCCAGTGTCAGATCACACAGTTTCCACTTTATCAGACTCTGTAACCTCCAGTAGAATAGAAGAGAAAATACTTTTGCAAAAGACAGAAATTTGTCTTTGGTTTACATCGTACAAAAATTGCATTAAAAAATACATTTTCACAAGACACAATAAAAGCTACGATAAAGCAGAAGTAAGCGGAATATTTGTGTTAATATAAGTCTTAAATAGTTATATCTTCCGACAGCAATCACTTACATAGAGTGTTTGGTCTGAAACACGGGTCTGTCAGTCACTCTGCTCTGCTGTAAGCCGAGGAGAAAACTTTCCTTGTATCCTACAACCTTCATCCAATGAGGAGAGAGAACGGCATAAAGGGGCGGTCCTCTCTGTGTGTGCAGCCAAGGGATGCGCGTGAATGTGGTGACGTAGGGACGAGGGCGGGGACTGCTAACTCCATCGGCTGACAGGAAGTTAGCCAAAACCACCGGATCGCTTACTTCTGCTTTAAATTAATGTTAAAGGTACATTGTGTAGGAATTACTCTTAATCTAGCGTTGCAGTTGTATATCGCAAGCAACTCATTCATATTTTTCATGCTGCATTCACCTGAAATTGGGCAGACGGCAGACGGACGACAGCCGCTGCGAGGCAAAACAATACACGTGACAATATGTTGTCATGGCGATGTCGTATTGTTTACCTGACCCACGTTTTACCGGCTTTCTGTCGACTTCTGTGACTAAAATGACATCTGGTTTGTTACCGACGGCCGTCTGCCCGACTGCAGGTGAATGCAGCATCAGTGTAACGCTCCTTTCGTGAATAGATAACAGGAGAAGTTACACAATGTTTTACTTGGGTTGGTGAAGAGATACGTTTATAGATTTATTTGATTTAATGTGGTGGGTTAGTCTTTTACCTTTAAAGGGATACTTCACCCAAAATCGATAATTCACCAATTTTCTACTCACCGTCATGCCAAGGAGTATGGAGGTATTTGGATGTTTCATAGTGTGTGTTTTGGACGATTCAAAAGTGAACTCCATCCGCTGCCATTATATGAAAATCTGTTGCCAGCCAGACCCCCCCTGGAACTCCAAAAGCGTTTTGATGACTTCTCCAATAACCCTTCCTTGGCATGACGGTGAGTAGAAAATTGGTGAATTATCGATTTTGGGAGAAGTATCCCTTTAACCTTGTTTTTTTTATTTATTTAAATAATAGACACTCTCTTTATTTTAACTCAGGAACTCAGATGAAACGTGTCCCGGGGTCAGAATCTAATAAAATACCAAAAAGCCTCTTAAAGGCAGTTCAGTTGAGTTGACGAGCGTGGAGGATAATGTGATCCAGACAACAACAGGGCAGTCGACGTTTAGCTGCAGCTCCTCCGTCCATCCCAGCGTCCATGACACAGGAAAAAACAGTGATGATCAAGTGTTGTCATGACGTGTTTCTCTTCTGTCTGTGTGAAGTGACTCATTGATCCGTCATCGGGCCTCAGGCTGGGATCAAACCAGGGTTGATTGATGTGGTTATTTGTTGGTTATTTTGTCCAACAGTGATGTTACCATCTATCCTTGAAAAGTTAATGGGATTTTTACATTCACTTCTATTTATCTTTATTACCTTTGTGCTTAAAACAAAGAGAGAGCAGGGAGCAGGAGGAGGACCTCTTAAGTTAAACATTTGCAGGATATGCTGATTTATTCATATGCTAATTTATTTTTTAGCAGAGAATAGAACAGATGTGTTTATTGTCATGCAGATGTTATATCAAGATGTATTGCAGAACAAAATTATGTTTGCATTATTGTAATAAAACAAATAGATAAAAATATCATAACAATAGGAAAGTAGGAAAAAGCAGTAGATATAAATATATAAATATGACATAAATACAAATACAAGTTAACGCTTTAATTTGCAGGCCGCTAATTACGTGATAATGTCAAGAAATAGCCAAGAAATAGCCAAGAAATAACGGTCGGTTTCATTGTAATGTCATGTTTTTCATAGGCAAAAGGTTACATGCTTTTCATGCTTTGAATTTTTTGGGAAAGGCCAGAATTTTTCTTCACCAAGTCTTTGTTATTTCTGGGCTATTTCTACACAATCAATCGTTATTTCTTGGCTAAATTTCTCCACATTACTATGAAATTGACTGTTATTTCTAGACATTATGATGCAATTTATTGTTATTTCTTGCCAATTCTTGACATTATTACATAATTAATGGCCTTCAATTAAAGGGTTACACCTTATGTGTGTAATAGATATAATAAATAAGAAACTGCTCTATTGAAGGTCCATCCACTGCTGAGCATGAACGTGTCTGATCAATCTCAGTGTGACCTGCAGCTTTTCTAGATTTCAGCCTGTAAATATGATAATTGTTGTGGTGCAGAATAAGGGAAAGGTCAAAAGGTCACTGCTGTTCTGGAGACATTTTAACGGTGGATCCTCCGGGGACTGTGAATATCTGTGATCCTTTAATGAGATAAGTTGTAAATGTGAAGCACATGCATGTATGTGTGTGTGTGTGTGTGTGTGTGTCTCCTCCTGAGGACAGAGATCTGTCAGTTTACAACATGAAAATCACTTCAACATGTGGCTGTGTGACTGAACAGATCGTACTGGTTGGTGTTTCTCCGCCTCGTACACAACACTACACAACAAAAACGTGGTGTGTTTAATAACAAAACGCTGCTCTTCTCCCTCTCGGTGGGGTTGAAGCCCCCTCTGCCTCCCCCTCCCCTCCCCACAGCTGACTGATGACAGAGGGGAAGACAGAGCTTTAACGGTTTAAACATGCTGAAACAATAATATCTCTAATGTCTTCCATCGCACATTAAAAAAAAAAGGACCTGGTGCCACTCTGGCTGCTCCAACATCCCATAATTTTTACACAGCAACCCCCCTCCCACACACAGACACACACATTCACACTCACATTCACACTCACATGATGAATAACTTTCAAGACCAGCCAGTGAATAACCTGAGAGAACTGGTTGATGCTCCTGTCAATCACTGTCCAGATGTGCCCAGATGTTCCAAACAGCCCTATTCTTGTTTTTACATACATAATAGGCTCAGTATTTCTTAATCAACTTCTTTATTGACATTTTATCTGGTTTATTCATTTGATTTATTTCTCTTTCTCTTTTATTTTCTTCATTTTCTTCCCCTTTGTTGATATTTTGAGCCCTCATGTGCAGGTCCTGCTGATATAATGTTGATTTTTTGTTGTGTGTGTGTGTCATTAGATTGTCTTATTATTGTCATGTTTTGGAATAGCAGGACCCAAATGCAGATTCCATGGCAAAGGTATTTATTTAGAAAAAGGTAAATAAAAGTACAACAGAAACAAAGTAGCAATAAAAGAGTCAACAAGCCTAAGTCTCGGACAGGGGGTAAACGAGGAATCCAAAGTTCAACAGAAAATAAAGTACAAAATAATCGACTAGAAATACCAAACTCACAACATGGAACACGGGAGGCAACGCAGGGGACAAACGCAGCCGATCGAATAAAGACAAAGGGAGAGACTGAGGCTAAATACACAAGGGAAGACATATGAGCTCATAAAGCAGGCAGAGTTCACCAAAAAAAATTAATTTTCATTCATGCTGATGAATACTCCGGAGCAGTTTTTTATTCCTCAAAGTGCATCTGGAGACCCGGGAGGCCGGTTCGTAGTCCGACAAAAACTTTATATGAGAGCCAATAGTGCCCGACACAAAAACGTCCATAAAACTACACAAAAACCTTGAAATATTACTCCACACTGCTCGTCCACTGCAATCCAAGTGTCCTGAAGGGATATAATCCAAAGTTCACCTGAAACAACGTAATTGAGGCAAGTCTGGTCATTGTTTAGGCTGTAAAAATGTCCTAAATGACGTCGTTTCGAGTAAACTCTGGACTGTATCCCTTCAGGACACTTGGATTGCAGCAGACGAGCAGTAAGGAGGAATATTAAATGGTTTTTGTGTAGTTTTATGGACGTTTTTGTGTGTCGGGCGCTATTGACTCCCATATGAAGTTTTGAACGCCCCTCCCGGGTCTCCAGATGCACTTTGAGGAATAAAAAACTACTCCGGAGTATTCATCAGCATGAGGGTGAGTCAACAATGACTGGATTTCATATTTTGGTGAACTATTCCTTTAACAGGAACACAGGAGTAAGACAGACTTCGAAGTAAAACAGGAAACAGGAACACAGCGGGGAATGACAGACACAGACCCATGCCACACAGGAAAACAGGACACAGAACTTCAGAGTAAATTACTGTTATTTATGTTTTAAGCTTGTCTGCTGTTGTTTAATGTTTGCTTGATGTTTAGTTTGTGTTTGAGGACTCTACTTGAATTTTTATGACCTTGCAACCCTGCAGCTGTTCACACCAGTGTGGAGCAACAGGTACACAGATATGAATTTGTGTCCTCTCAGCTCAGTCCAGCTCTGACCTCCACTTAGATGTGTCACATGAAGCAGCCACATCCTCCTGGTCGATCGGATGAGGGAGTGTTTGGTCAGAAGCCGCACGGTGACGCAGTATAACATCCAACATCTACTTTAGAGCAGCTCTGCAGTCATAAACTGTGCGTATATAAGTCCATAAAGCTCTCTATGTGTGTGTGTGTGTGTGTGTGTGTGTGTGTGTGTATTACAACCACACTGCAGTAGGTGGTTTGTGGGATGTTATCCTCAGTACGAACTGAGCAATGACGGAGCAACAAGGAGCCAGGGTGAGTAAGACGGGAGTTCCAGAGAAAACCCTCTTCTGCACACACACACACAGACACACACACCACACACACACACACAGACACACAACACACACCACAAGCCTCAGTGGGGCCTCCACACACTGACGTCATTCATGGAGCCTTGTTGGCTTTGGGTCGGACTCGGGAGAGAGTGGGAAAGATGTCACAGCTAAAAATGGCTGACGACTACACATGTGAGTTTGCCAGATACCAGACCACACAAACAAGAGGGAGACGCTGCCACGGTTTATTTAGAGAGCAGCTCCGAGGCAGGAGGAGGAGGAGGAGGAGGAGGAAGAGGAGGAGGAGGAGCATCAGAAGGTCACACACACAGACACACACAGACACAGTGATGGTTTTTACTGCCACAATCTGATATCATGAGACTGTGGAAAATATGCATAATATATATTTATATATTCTTCTGCCTTTATTAGATAAGACAGTGGAGACAGAATCGGAATGGATATGACCATGATCCCAGTTGGGAATCAAACCGGCGATCACCTGCACAAGCTCCAGAGTCCATACAGGACATGATCTCTAATCAGTCACCCCATCAGAACACCCTCAAAAACAATGATATTGATTTATTGGTAACTGTTTAATTTACAGGCCGCTAATTATGTGATAATGCCATGAAATAGCGAAGAAATAACGATTAATTGCATCATAATGTGAAGAAATGACAATTAATTGGGTCATAATGCCGAGAAATAGCCAAGAAATAACAATTAAGCGCGTCAAAATGTCAAGAAATAACAATTAATTGCGTCATAATGCCAAGAAATAGCAAAGAAATAACAAATAAGTGCACCATAATGTCAAAAAATAACAATTAATTGCATTTTAATGCCAAGAAATAGCCAAGAAATAACAATTAATTGCATCACAATGCCAAGAAATAGCCAAGAAATAACAATTAATTGCGTCATAATGTGAAGATATGACAATTAATTGCATCATAATGTCAAGAAATAACAATTAATTGTCATAATGTCTAGAAAAAACAATTAATTGCGTCATAATGTCAAGAAATAGCCAAGAAATAACAATTAATCATCATAATGTCTAGAAATAGCCAAGAAATACCGGTCAGTTTCATAGTAATGTTGAGAAATGTAGCCAAGAAATAACGATTGATTGCATAGAACTTGGTAGGGAAAAAATTCTGACCTTTCCCAAAAAATTCAAAGCATGTGTAATCTTTTGCCTTTATGAAAATACATGACATTACTATGAAATTGACCGTTATTTCTTGGCTATTTCTTGTCATCATCACGTAATTAACGGCCTGTAAATTAAAGGGTTACGGATTTATTATAGACCAAAAGTAGACAAATGATGGCACACCTTTAGGCCACGCCCAAAAGTCAGTACGTTTACATGCACATGCACAGTTTAATCGAGCTATGCTCAAAATTCGATTTTGGCGTCTAATCAGACTTCTGTCCTTGTCCCAGTTTACATGCAACTGAGAAAATCAAATAACTGACGGGAGCGTGTCCTCCTCCTCAACACCAGGTGGCGGTAATGCGTCGTTTCAGCGCGTTAATACGGAACCTTTTCCGGTTGACCTATTAGCCAGGCGGTAGACCAGTATTTTCGAACAACAGCAAGATGGTTAATCGTACAGCTTTGTTCATCTTGTACACTCTTGTGCGTGTTACTTATTGTGCAGATAAGGTGCACGCTATCTCTCATTGTCATGGTGATTTCGGGAGACATATAAGAGCGCCATAACACTACAACAATAGCTTCTGCAATATCAGAGTTGGAGAACTCCGATATTAGTCGGACTAACGCGTTTACGTGCACTCAGTTGTCCAGTTATAGTCGGATTAAGGCAATAATAATTTGGTGTTGGTGATGTCACAGCGCCCCACAAGACAACACACCTGTAGCTACGTCGCTGCAGCCAGCCAGGTGAGGAGACTGAAGGAATGCTCTTCCCTCTTATTGTTCTGTTTGTTTCATACCTGTTTGACATTTACACCGTATCTTGTAATCAGATCCAACCTGAGCGTGGATAACGGCTGATTGTAAAAATGTAGAAGTCTGGATATAAAGTTTGATGGAGCGTGAAACCTGGGACTTGTTACACACTCATCCTCTACAGCTCCGACCTTTCACCTCATTGCTGTAAATTGTATTTTCCAGTGCGAGTTTGTGTCTGCTTCTCCATACTTGCACCTTTTATTTATTTATTTTTTTTCAGGTTTGACCTCTGGTTCGTCTGTATATCTGTGTTTATTTGAACCAGAACCTTTTGGTTTGATTCATCTCTGTGAGAGCAGACAGACTCTTTGCTCTACGTGTCACTGTGTTGAGAGCCATGGGACTAAATTACACATGTGATGGCGGTGGATCTGACTGTGCACACACACACACACACAGACACACACACACACGCCCTGCTTCCATTCTGGGGTAATATAAGCAGCTTCTTAAGACAAACATGGAAAAGCAAACAAGGTCCTATTAGGAGGAGGCTTTGGTTTCTGACAAAAGGGGAACGAGACAAAGAAAATGACAGGGTGAGTGGAACAACCATGTCCCACTGTCTGAGTCCCTCCCTCCCTCTGTGGGTGAGGTGAACCCTCCCTCACCACAGAGCGAGGGAGAGAGGGAGGGAGTCAGCCCCTCTGACTCCAGACAGTGGAAGAATGAATGATGCTGTGACAGAAAAAAAACAAGATCAACAACACCAACACCACATGCGCCACAGGCCGGACCCTGAAGGTCACACGGACTCGCAGTGATGACGGAGGTGGAGTGGTTTCACTACTGCGTGTCGGACCACAAACCCTGTGTTAGTTCACTTCTGTCTGTTTTACAACTCGATGTGAACGATGAAGTTGTTTTCCTGTCATTTTATTTATACTGGACTGGTGATGATCTCATGTTTTTCAGCCTCACTCATCCGCCAAATATAAATATCCGGTTAATTTATTACGCTGATGACACATGACTCTATCTCCCAGTCAGACCTAGTGACCAGTCCAACATACAGACAGATATTAAACCTGCAGATGAGCCTACAAATTACTTTAAATCACGGTTTTCCACCCATCCTAGTTGTACTGGATGTGTTCCCTTGTTTTTGTTGAGCTAAAGTCCCTTAAAGGGATAGTTCAACATTTTGGCAAATTGGCCCATTGCCATAATCCCTATAGCAGTAGGTTTGTTACGTTTAATTGTCGGTGCAAGCTGTTTTTAGAACGGCGGAGCAGAGCGGTGAGCTGCTCAGAGCTACGCTATGGAGGCTCATGGGATTTCTTGGTTTCCCTCATCAAACTCATCAAATACACAATCCAAGAGGTAAGTGCAGAGACCGCTTGCCGAAAAACTGACCCTGAAGGCAACATGCATCAGCGGTTTTGCATGAATTTACCTCTAAAACAACTCTTTCTGGTATCGTTCTGTTATTATCTCATAGCGTGGTGAATGTGCAGGTCACAACTTGTCCACCAGAGCGTTTTGGAGTTGTTGGATTGTGTATTTGATGAGTTTGATGAGGGAAACCAAGAAATCCCATTAGCCTCCGTGGCTCTGCTCCGCCGTTCTAAAAATAGCTTGCACCGACAATTAAAGGTAAGGAACCTACTCCTAAAACTATAGGGATTATGGCAATGGGCATATATTTGTTTAAAACATCTTATTTATGACTTAGAAAGTGTATTAGTGATCTATTTATAAACATTGATTCAGCCTTTACAAGGGAATCTTGTTGTAAAGTGGTAGCCTTACCATTTTGTGTTTTCTAGCCTTCTTCTGGGGGGAAGAAAGGGAGATTCATTAATGGTTGTAATGTTTTGTGTTTTGGAAAATCAATAAACAAAACATCCAACACCCAATAATTGCAGCATTTGTCTACAACCAACCAATAAATTCAGAGAACAGTGTAAAGTGGGACATCACAACAAAATCAATGACTCCATGGTTACAACGGTTGTGATATAGAGTGGTAAACAAACCAAGGTTGACAGGAAATAAGTCAAATCACCCCTCAGAGTTAGGTCATTACACACACACACACACACACACATTACTCATGCCATCACTGGCCCCTTTATTCCAACCATGTAATGGGGGCCACTCTGCCCACTGGGGCCTAATTTGTACTTGTTTATGGTGGCAGTGTTGGTCACAACATCGCAGACACAACTCACATCTGTATAAGGGAGCGAGCCGACACTGACGCTGGTGTGTTACACGCTCCTGAACCCCGGGCCGGCGTTCCTGTCTGAAATCACAGGCGTGGAAACATTGTGGCTTTGTTTGGTTCAGTGTAAACAACACAGCAGCGTAATGAGGGGGTCTTAACAGCGGTACGGTTGGGGGCCTACGCACCGCACTCCATGGCTCTACGGTGAAATTATACGTCTAGGCCTCGGGGCAAACAGCGTGACTCAGAGCTGTGTGTAGTTTGAATCCGGTGTGGGTCGGCGAGGGAGGGAGGTTTTGTCGGCTGTGGTGTACATTCAGCATGAAGCTGTGAGCGTGACTGAGCTCCCACATCCAAACAGGAGAGAGTCAGGAGTGTCGTCAGCACAACAGGCCGTTAACGTCATCTGTGTCGAAGTTAGCTGATGTATGGAGGTACATTTGTGTCTTTATTATTCAATTAAAAGAAAAGTTGATTTTTTTTTTAACAAATGTGTTTATTGATGTTTCAAGCTTTACATACTTAAACACACTTTAAGTAAACTAAGCTTTAAGTTCTTTTGTTCCATATCTGAGTAAAAAAGTAAAAAAGGCAAAAAAAAGAGGAACAGCATGAACAGAGAACCTATCGGCAAGGTGGTTCCATGTGTCAGAGGTCTGAAAGTTAAAATAAATGATTGGATAGATAATAATAATATTGATAATTATGTATAAGTAAAATTAAGTAGAATTACCATGGTGATTGATACTAGAAAAGTTGATTTAAACAAAAAAACAACTTTTCAATCAAAAACAAGTGTTTGAATGCAAAAAAGTATTTGAGACTCCCAAAATTGCATTTGAACCCTTTTTTTTTTTAGGTTTTTTTTTTTTTGATAGAAGTGAGTTATCATTTGATTGAAGGTATCTTTTTTGTTTAAATCAACTTTTTTTTTGGATTGAATAATAAAGACAAAAATATCCTACCCATAATATGGTCTAAATACAAAAAATAAGACTTTAAAGCCCCTGTACAGACTTTTCATTTAGTGTTGATTTTGGCGGCGAAAGCGGTGGTGTTTTGCCGGAATGAAGACTACATTTCCCACTGTCATGAAGACGTTTGTGTAGATTTATTTTGGAAACGTTGGAAAGAAGACGGGACTTCCTTTTTTTTCTTTTTCTTTTAGCAGCGTAATGTATCTATTCGTATCATTTCACCAGTGGTCCGACCCGACCATGCCTTCCAGAGGTATAGAATTAGACGACTTAGAAATAGCGTATCTTCACACTGATGGGCTCATTTGCTGTTGTAGGTAACAGAGACACATCAGAAGAAACCAGAGACTTTTGCGTATCCAGTTAAAAGCTCCGTACAGGGGCTTTAAAGGGATAGTTCACCCAAAATTGAAATTTCACTTATTATCTACTCACCCTCATGTCGACTAAGGGCTGGGAGAAGTTTCAGAGTTATCCATGGCTTCTCTGAGTTACAGGGGGTCTCGGCATAGCAGTGCATGTCCATATGACGGTTGCAAATGGATACCAACTGTCTTTGTAACAAAAAGACACACCAAAAAACATCCAAACACCTCCATGCTGCTCGTATGTAATGTCCGTCTTGTATTGAAGCCCCGAAATGCGAAGTTGTCCCGAAAAAAATTAAATAAGTCTATTTTCCAAGCTTGTTTGTAGCGGAAGCTCCTCTTCCCGGTTCGTCAAATTTGGACGAACCAGGGTCTGTCCTCTTCCCAGTTTGTCCAAATTTGACGAACCGGGAAGAGGAGCTTCGAGAAGCTTCTGCTACAAAACAAGCTTGAAATATAGACTTTTTTTTTTGGGGACAATTTCTCATTTCGGGGCTTCAATACAAGACGGACATTACATACGAGCAGCATGGAGGTATTTGGATGTTTTTTGGTGTGTCTTTTTGTCATGAAGACAGTTGGTATCCATTTGCAACCGTTATATGGACATGCAGTGCTATGCCGAGACCCCCTGTAACTCAGAGAAGCCACGGAGGACTCTGAAACTTCTACCAGCCCTTAGTCCACATGAGGGTGAGTAGATAATGAGTGAAATTTCTATTTTGGGTGAACTATCCCTTTAATCCAAAAAATATTTGACCTGTGTCATTTGTAGGAGGCTGAGGATGGAGGTTAGGAGGAGGAGGAGGCTCTACAGCTCAGAGCAGCTTGTTAAAAACAAAAACAAAGGAAGGAACAAATGTGACACTAGTTCAGTTAAATCTGGTGTAACGACCGCAGCATCTAAAGCAGGGATGGAACAAACTCATGGGGTCACGAAGACAAACACTTTGTTGTGCTTTTTTTAGTTAACCCAACAGAAGAAATGAGCTCATGTTGCAAATCACAGCTTTGATGATGATGATAATGATGATGATGAAGCTGCAGATGTGGTTCACAGCAGAACTGAAGCAGTGATTCAGTCTGACTTCAGCCCAGTCCGCCCTCACACAAACCATCAGACTCCACTGGCTCTGGAGAGACCAACACTGTTTGTTCACAGGAACCAAACCAGGACACAGTTTATCAGGCCACTATAGGATATTTTCTCTTTTTGGTGTTTCTTGAGTTGTGCGTATTGATTATATTGACTCATTAATCAGCCATCAGCTCTTTGGATCTATCATGGTTCCTGCAACAAGTACCTGTCTGCTCTTATGAAACGAAACCAGTTCATTTCAAACTAATCAATTGATCAACTATCCATAAACTCATTTTTACCAGTGTCTCTGTCATTTTATGTCTCTCTACTCATTCATTTTCTAGGAAATTTGGAAATTATGGTCACTACCAACCACCTAAAGTGGACTATAACCAACTGAACCATGTTTGGCTAAAAAAAGACACTAGATTGTTTTTTAGGGTGGAAAAAGTTTATAAAACGTCTGTAAGTTGGTAACACTGTTCATAAACTTGCATCGAATCATCTTAAACAATCAACATCCTGTTGAGGGCGGCACAGTGTCGCAGTGGTTCTAGGTTTGATTCCAGTTGGAAATCCCCAACACCCGACTGGCTGACCCATTGTGTTACTCAGTCAACGACCTTTAGGCTACATTAACAGGGCTGGTCCTGCTATGTCCCATAATTGTCTTGGTCCGACCAAACCTTTTTACGAGTTCTGGACTTTCGTCATGACCAGAACCTTTGTGTAATTACACTTAAACCAGTTGTATTGTTTTATGTGGAGAAACCACATATGTGTAGTCATGTATGGGTGGAAGCTCAATGACAAACACTTAGATGACTGTCCCGGTGTAAGATCTGATAAAGTAAGACTTTATTGTCATTGTGCAATACACAAGGACATTTTCTTGTGCAGCCTCTAAAAACAATACTTACATTCACACGCATGCATACATGTATTGAAAATATAATATCAGAAGACAGGAATTAAGGGTATCCAATATTGCACAAAGTCCCATAATGCTATGGTTCTCAAACTTTTTTACATCAAGGACCCCTCAATGGCCACAAATTAGACCACGGACCACATTGGACAAAATTTTGAAACAAACACCTACACAAATATAGACTGAATAACTTTACTTTTTTTTTTTTTTTGTAAATGTACGTTCAAATTACTGCCAATGGCATACATTTTTGGAAAGATTTCAAGAAATTTCAGGAAAAAAAAGAGTAATATTTCTGGAAAAGAAATGTGGTAAAATTTTGAGAAAAAGTTGGGGACACCTTTGAACCCTCTCACGGACCTCGTTGAGAACCACTGCCATATTACACCATGTTTTATTCAGTTATTCAAGTTATAATGTATGATTAGATCAAATAAGATTAGATTTGATAAAATAAGATAAACTTTATTGATCCCAGACTCGGAATTCACTGTCACAACCACAGGCATATAACATATAACACACAATACTGATATAAAAATGAGAGAAAAGTTTGGAACAAACACATTTTAAACAATGATATTACATGCAGTGATGTACATGTATATTTTTCTCGGATTTTATGTTGATATTGTTGAGACAATTTCTGTGACTGTTTTTCTTTTACATTAACGGTGGTAAAGACAACAACTCCCATGATCCCACACTACTTCAAGACTATATCCACTGCTACTGACTGTTATTGTTGTGGCGGAGAGACCCTGAAGCAGCAGCAGCAGTAGAAGTTACAGTCTGAGCCTATAAGTGAAACCAGAAGACTAAAGAGTGATGAAAAGGTTAATTTGTGTCTGTAAATAGTTTCTGCTGCACAGAAACTGTAACCAGCTCAGAAGACGTCGCTCCGTCCTCATGTTGGAGGAGCTGATGGAGCCGTGAAGAGGTGAAGCATCAGGATGCTGCAGCATTCGTGGGTGTAACGAACCCTGCCAACC